>NC_060273.1:80490315-80718973 GCF_021613505.1 Equus quagga
GAAGAGGAGGGAACACTCCCAAACTCATTTTAAAAAGGCCAGCATTACCCGGCTACCAAAACCAGATAAGGATTTGACAAGAAAAGAAAATTACAGGCCGATATCCCTGATGAATAGTGATGCAAAAATTCTCAACAAAATACTAGCAAACTGAATTCAACAGCATGTTAAAAGGATCATATACCATGATCAAGTGGGATTTATCCCTGGGATGCAAGGATGGTTCAAGATATGCAAATCAATAAATGTGACACAACATATTAATAGAATGAAGGATAAATATCATGTGACCCTCTCAATATACGTGGAAGTGTTTGACAAAATTCAACACCCTCTCATAATAAAAACTCCCAGTAAATTGGGTATAGAAGGAACATACCTCAACATAATAAAAACCATATATGACAAACCCACAGCTCACATCATACTCAATGGTGAAAGGTTGAAAGCTTTTCCTCTCAGATCAGGAACAAGATAAGAGTGTCCATTCTTATCATTCCTATTGAACGTAGTATTAGAATTCCTAGCCAGAGCAATTAGGCAAGAAAAAGAAATAAAAACCATCTAAATCAGAAAGGAAGATGTTAAATTGTCTCTGCAGATAACATGATCCTATATATAGAAAACCCTAGGAGTCCATCAAAAAGGTGTTGGAACTAGTAAACAAATTTGGTAAAGTTGCAGGATTCAAAATCAACATACAAAAGTCAGTTGCATTTCTATACACTAACAATAAAATATCTGAAAAAGAAATAAAGAAAACAATCCCATTTACAATAACATCAAAAACGATAAAATACTTAGGAATAAGTTTAACCAAAGAGATGAAAGATCTGTACACTGAAAACTATAAGACACTGATAAAAGAGGTCAAAGACACAAATAAGTGGAAAGATATCCTATATTCATGGATTGGAAGAATTAACATTGTTAAAATGTCCAAGCTACCCAAAGCTATCTATGGATTCAATGTAATCCCTATCAAATTTCCAATGATGTCTTTCAAAGAAATAGAAAAACAATCTTAAAATTTGTATGGAACTACAAAAGACCCTGAATAGCTAGAGCAATCTTGTAAAAGAAGAGCAGAGCTGGAGACATCACACTTCCTGATTTCAAACTATATTACTGTGGTAATATAGAACAGTATGGTACAGACACATAGACCAATGGAACAGAATTGAGAGCTCAGAAATAAACCCATGCGTATATGGTCAACTAATATTTGAAAAAGGAGCTAAGACTACTCAATGAGGAAAGGACAGTCTCTTCACTAAATGGTGTTAGAAAAACTGACAGCCACATGCAAAAGAATGAAATTGAATGCCTATCTTACACCACTCACAAAAATTAACTAAAAATAGATTAAAGACTTAAATTTTAGGACTTGAAACCATAAACTTCCTGGAAGAAAACATAGGAAAAAACTCATCATTGATCTTAGCAATGGCTTTTTGGATATGACACCAAAAGCACAAGCAACAAAAGCAAAAATAAACAAATGCGGCTATATCAAACTAAAACGCTTCTGCACAGCAAAGGAAACCATCAACAAAATGTAAAGGCAACCTATGGGATGGGAGAATATATCTGATAAAGGGTTAATATCCAAGATATATAAGGATCCCATACAACTCAATGGCAAAGTACCATAAATAATCTGATTAAAAAATGGGCAAAGTGGGGCTGGCCCACTGGCGTAGGGGTTAAGTTCATGCGCTCTGCTTTGGTGACCTGGCGTTCACGGGTTCGGATCCTGGGCATGGACCTACACACTGCTCATCAAGCCATGCTGTGGTGGCAACCCACATACAAAATAGAGGAAGATTGGCACAGCTGTTAGCTCAGGGCCAATATTCCTCACCAAAAAAGAAAGGGGCAAAGGACCTGAATAGACATTTTTCCAAAAGAGACATCCAAGTGGCCAACAGATACATGAAAAGGTGCTCAACATCACTAATCTTCAGGGAAATGCAAATCAAAACCACAATGAGACGTCAACTCACACTGATAAGAATGGCTATTATCAAAAAACCAAGAGATAATAAGTGTTGGTGAGGCTGTGGAGAAAAGGGAATCCTTGTGCACTATTGGTAGGAATGTAAATTGGTACAGCCACTATGGAAAACAGTATGGAGTTTCCTCAAAAAATAAAAAATCGAACAATCATACAATCTAGCAATCCCACTTCTGGGTATATATACAAAGGAAACGAAGTTACTATTTTGAAGAGATATCTGCTCCCCCATGTTCACTGCAACATTATTCACAATAGCCAAGACATGGAAACAACCTAAGTGTCAGTTGATGGATGAATGGAGAAAGAGGATGTGGTATATATATATATACAGCAGAATATTATTCAGCTATGAAAAAGAAGCAAATCCTGCCATTTGCAACAACATGGATAATGTTGAGGGCATTAGGCTAAGTGGAATAAGTCAGACAGAGAAAGACAAATACTGTATGATCTCATTTGTATGTGTAATCTAAGAAAGCCAGACTCAGAAACGGAAAGTAGATTGGTGGTTGTCATGGGCTGTGGGGTGTGGGAAGTGAGGAGCTGTGGTCAAAGGGTACAAATTTCCATTTATAAGGTGAATGAGTTCTGGGATGTAAAGTACAACATGGTGACTACAGTTAGCAATACTGTGTTGTACACTTGAAAGTTGCTAAGAGAGTAGATCTTAAAAGTTCTCACAACATAAAATAAATGATAACTATGTGAGGTAATAGATGTGTTAACTAACCTTATTGTGATAATCATTTCATAATATATATGTATATCAAATCATCACATTATATACCTTAAACTTACACAGTGTTAAATGTCGATTATATCTCAATACAACTAGGGGAAAAAAAGATTCCGAATCTCTCATCAGACTTTTTTTTGCCTGGTAAGCCAACTCCAGTAACTGCTGAAAGGGAGGGCTCAGGGAATAGATGTCCACACAGAATTCCCCTCACACCCACTTTCCATTACTAGCATCCTTTCTTTTTGTTAAATAGCTTATAATGTCATCCTGCTATGTCTTTGTTGCTTATTTGCAAGTTACCATGTTTTTGCATCTTTCCCCAAAAGCATGGACTTGAATTAAACCTCCTCCGATGGTCCTGCTGCTGCTTCTCTTTTGTATAAATCAGCATTTGCCTAAGTCTGTTCTGAGGATCATTTTCTCAAGATGCTCTGTGGGAAAAAAGAGCTCTGTGCCCAAATGAGTTTGAAAAATGCTATTTAAAACTGCTCTACCCCCACTCTGAGATCCATAATGCATATAGGCATATTAAAAGCTCTGAAAAGTCCTGAAATAAACTTATCTAACTAAGGGTTTCCCACACGTATTTGACTAGAGAGCCCTCTTTGGCTGTTGTTGTTATGTATAGACCTAGTGTTTTGTGGAACTTGTTTTGGAAAACACTCGTTCTTTGCTGAAATTTAAGTGAGTAATCCTTGTATTAGTCAGGGTTTTTCAGAGAAATAGAACCAATAAGATATCTCCAACTGTCTGTCTGTCTGTCTGTCTATCTATCTATCTATCATCTATCTATATTTATATAGATATATATATCTATAGATGTATATTAGAGGAGATTTATTATAGGAATTGGCTCACGTGGTTAAAGAGGCTGAGAATTCCCACAGTCTGCTGTCTGCAAGCAAGAGCACCAGGAAAGCCAGTGGTATAATTCGGTCTGAGTCTGAAGGCCTGAGAAACAAGAGCCACTGGTGTAAGTCCTACAGTCCAAAGGCCTGTGAACCAGGAGCTCTGATGTGAGGGCACAAGAAGATGGACAGTCCAGCTCAAGAAAAGAAAGAGAGAATTCTCCTTTCCCTTGCCTTTTTGTTCTATGCAAGCCCTCTGTGGATTGGGTGATGCCCACCTGCATTGGCAAAGGAGATCTTTTCTCAGTCTACCAATTCATATGCTAATCTCTTCTGGAGACACCCTCACAGACACACCAGAAATAATGTTTTACCAGTTATCTGGGCATCCCTTAGCCCAGTTAAATTGACAAATAAAATTAACCATCACAATCTTGTTCTTCCTTTTTATGTTTTTTTAAAAATGGACCACAGTCTGTGGATGTTTTGGCTGGGAAAATTTTAGTTTAGGTTTAGGCATGAATTTGCCTTTTGTTTTTCTTTTAAATTTTTGTAAAAGGAATATATTTATTATAGAACATTTAGAAAATACAAGTGAGCAAAAAGTCATCTGTAATTTTAATATGAAGTGGTAATCATTGTTAACACTTTGGAGAATATCTTTCTTTAAAATATATGTCTCAACCAGATTTTTTTCTCTTAACATTATATTGAGCAAGTTTTTCTATGTCACTCACTGTTCTACTGTTATTTTAAGTGGATGGATGATATTTTGTTTTTGGGGTTTATTTTTTTAAAACAGTTCCCTGTTGGATATCTAGGATTTTTAATCCCTCAATTAGTACCTGCATTGGTTCTGTTGGGAGTGGTATAGCATAATGGTCACAAGCATAGACTCAAGCCAGGCAGCCTGGTTTCAAATCTTGGCTCCAGTAGTTACTAGCTGTGTGACCTTGGACAAATTAATTAAACTCCCTGACCTCACTTTTGTCAACCATAAAATGAGACTAATAATAGTTCCAGTCTTGCTGGCTTGTTAAGGGGATTAATAAGTAAAGTGCTTAAAACAGTGATGGAACATATTGCTGTTGTTAAATACTTGTGCACATGCATGATTATGCCTATAGAATTAATTCCTAGTAGTAGAATTACTGATTTCAACAGCGTGTAGCATAATAATAATACATATTCCTTAGATATTTTTGTGAGGCCCAGCTCTTCGTGAACATTCTATGTTAGCTATTATTATGATGATGATGGTGTGCGAAGCACTGTGCTCAGTTACAGGAATATGGCAGGACATAAGAGAATCAAAGTCCTTTTTTTTTTTTTTTTTTTGAGGAAGATTAGTCCTGAGCTAACTACTGCCAGTCCTCCTCTTTTTGCTGAGGAAGCCTGGCCCTGAGCTAACATCCGTGCCAATCTTCCTCTACTTTCTATGTGGGACACCTGCCACAGCGTGGCTTTTTGCCAAGTGGTGCCATGTCCGCACCTGGGAGCCGAATTGGCAAACGCCAGGCCGCCAGGAAGCGGAACGTGTGAACTTAACCGCTGCTCCACCAGGCCCACCCCGAAAGTCAAAGTCTTGACCTCAGTGAAGCTTGCATTCTAGTGGTGTTGAAAGATTATATCAAATTCGAAGTATTTAAATGGCTAATTTTAAAACCTAGAGTGGAGTAAGTGAGGCAGGGAGAGAAAGGGGGGCCTGAATAGACACTTTATTGATATGGGTGAGTTTAATGGGAACTGGAGAGAGGCATGCTTTGTTTTGATGAAGGCCTGGGTAAAGCATCTTGCCATCCTGGGATTAAGCTAATAAAATGTTACATGATATTCCAGGGACCTGGGGTTATTTCTTGGATTGTTTTTACATTCCCCTCCCTCAATTTTAAGCTATTTTGGTTCAAGTACACGTGTTCTTTGCAATTTATGAATCACCCATTTCACGAGTTTCCTATTCTTTTTACTTACATGGTAGAGAATGGGTTGTTGGCCTGGTAACCACCCAGCCTTCCTCCTCCTGTGCACTTCATGGCTCTGCTCTGGTCAGACCAACAGCTGCTTCTGGGCAGCAGAGCTCGAAGGGCTCTTTGGCTCCTGACCAGACAGCCAGCAAGTGGGGATGTGGTCCTTTTTGGAATAGCACACCCTGACCAGGCCTGAAAGGGAGAGGCAGTCTCTTGTAGCTCATCTTGACTGTTTTAACCTCTCAGTTCAACATTACAAATAGTTCTCTGCCCTTATCCTTTTTTTTGGATGGTCTGCCACTATGCCTTTATTACTAGTAATGAACTATCTTAGCACATTGCTCTCTGTTTTTCTTATTGTGGTAACAGCTTTATCAAGATATAATTCATATGCCATACAATTCACACATTTAAAGTATACAATTTAATGGCTTTTAGTATATTCACAGTCATGCAACCAACAATCAATTAGAACAAGTTCATCACTCCCCACCCCCCCCAAAAAATCCTATATACTTTAGCAGTCATCTTCCTATTTTCCTTATCCTGCTTTCCACCCCACCCCCAGCCCTAGGCAACCACTAATCTACTTTGTGTCTCTATAGATTTGCCTATTTTGGAATCATAGAATATGTGGTCTTTGGTAACTGACTTCTTTCACTTAGCATAATGTTTTCAAGGTTCATCCATCTTGTAGCATGTCTCACTATTTCATTCCTTCTTATTGCTGAATAATATTTTGTTATGTGGATATGCCACATTTGGCTTTTGGCTATTACAAATAATGTTGCTATGAACAATCATGTATGAGTTTTTGTGTGGATGTGTGTCTTCATTTCTTTTGGATATGTATGTAGCAGTGGGATTGCTGGGTCATATGGTAACTCTATGTTTAACCTGATTTTTTTTTGAGGGAGATTAGCCCTAAGTTAACATCTGCCGCCAATCCTCCTCTTTTTCTGAGGAAGGCCGGCCCTGAGCTCACATCTGTGCCCATCTTCCTCTACTTTATATGTCGGATGCCTACCACAGCATGGCTTGCCAAGTGGTGCCATGTTGGCATCTGGGATCCGAACCGGGGAATGTGTGCACTTAACTGCTGCGCCACTGGGCTGGCCCCTATGTTTAACCTTTTAAGGAACTGTCAGACTGTTTTCCAAAGCTGCTGCACCATTTTACGTTTCTACCAGCAGTTTATGAAGGTTCCAATTTCTCCATATCCTTGCCAACACTTGTTATTTTCTGTGTTTTTGATTATAGCCATCCTAGAATGTGTGAGGTGGTATCTCATGGTGGTTTTGATTTGCATATTTGCATTTTTCTGATTGCTAATGATGCTGAGCATCTTTTCGTGTGTTCATTGGCCATTTCTATATCTTATTTGGAGAAATGTCATTCAGATCCTTTGCCCATTTTAAAATTGGGTTATATATCTATTTATTATTGAGTTGTAAGGGTTCAAGTCTGTTATGTATTCTAGATTCAATCCTCTATCAGATATATTATTTGCAAAATTTTCCTTTCATTTTGTATGTTGTCTTTTCACTTTCCTGATTGTATCCTCTGAAGCACAAAAGTTGTAGATTTTGATGTCTAATTTATCTGTTCTTTCTATTTTTGTTTGTGTGCTTCTGGTGTCACATTTAACAAACCATTGCCTAATCCAAAGTCATGGAGAGTTACCCTAAGCTTTCTTCTAAGAGTTTTATAGTTTTACCTATTTTTTTTCTTTTGTGCGGGAAGATTTGGCCCTGAGCTGACATCTGTTGCCAATCTTCCTCTTTTTTTTTTTTTCTCCCCAAAGCTCCTGTATGTAGTTGTGTATCCCAGTTGTAGTTCTGCTGTGTGGGATGCTGCCGCAGCATGGCTTGATGAATGATTTGTAGGTGCACGCCCAATATCCAACCTGGGGAACCGAAGCAGAATGCATGAACTTAACCACTTGGCCACAGGGCTGGCCCCTATAGTTTTACCTCTCACATTTAGGTCTTTGATCCATTCTGAGTTAATTTCTGTATACGGTGTGAGATAGGGATCCAACTTCATTCTTTTCCATGTGGATATCCAGTTGTCCCAGCACCATTTCTTGAAAAGACTATTCTTTCTCAGTAGAATGACCTTGGCATCCTTGTCAAAAATCAATTGACTGTAAACGTGAAGATTTATTTCTGGACTCTTGATTCTATTCTATTGATCTATATATCTATCCTTACATTATTACTACACTGTCTTTGGCTTTGTAGTAAGTTTTGAAATTGGAAAGTATGAGTCCTTGAACTCTGTTCTTCTTTTTCAACACTGTTTTGGCCATTCTAGCTTCCTTGCACTTCCTTATGAATTTTAGGTTCAGCTTGTCAATTTCTGCAAAGAAGCCAGCTGAGAGTTTGATAGGATTTATGTTGAATCTGTAGAACAATTTTGGGGAGTACTGCCATCTTAACAATATTAAATCTTTCAATCCATAAGACGCTGGAGGTCTCTCCATTTATTTAGGTCTTTAAATTCTTTCAACTGTATTTTATAATTTTAGAATATAGGTTTTGCACTTCTTTTGTTAAATTTATTCCTAAGTATTTTATTCTTTTTGATGCTATTGTAAAGGGAATTTTTCTTAATATCATTTTTGGGTTGTTCATTGCAAGTATGTAGAAATACAAGTGATTTTTGTATATTGCTCTTGTATTCTCCAACCTTTTTGAACTCACTTATTTGCTTTAATAGTTTTTTAGTGGGGTCCTTAGGATTTTCTATATACTAGATCCTGTTATCTGAAAATAGAGATAGTTTTATTTCTTTCTTTCCAATTTGGATGCTTTTTATTTCATTTTTTTTCCTTTTGTCTGATTGCCCTGACTAGCTGCCCTAATCTTTTCTTACTTATCAATAGAATTTGATATAGTTGATCATTCCTTCCTCCTTGGGCCCTCTCTTCACTTGGCTTCTTGGACACCTCACTCCTGTGGTTTTCCCCCTAGCTCACTGGCTGCTTTCTTGTCTTTTTTACTGGTTCTTCCGTTTCCCCTCAACCTCTTAACTATCTCCTGCGTCTGGACTCCAGACCCTTGTGCCTGCTTGCCTACTTGATAATCCCACTTAGATGTCCAGTAGGCAGCTCAAACTTAAAATGTCCAAAACTTACCCTCTAATCTTAAATGAAGTGTTTTGTGGAAAAAAAGAAGACAATAAATAAGTTAACATTTACTGAATGTTTATTATTGGCACTATTCATTATCTTGTCTACAACACATCTCAGTTCTGATAGTCAGGGGACACGAATCCTGGTCATTTTGATTCTGGGGCCTGAGCTCCTTCCTAACGGCTATACTGTAGTTCTCCCCAAGTCATAAAATGTATAGCCCTACTTTTGTCTCCTCAAGATTGGCCTTTGGAGTAGTGTGATAGCTCAGAAAAAAAGATCCCATAGGATCTCTGGTAAATGGAATTAGAAGTGCTTGGGAGCCATGCGGTACTTCAGAGGTGCTTCTCCTCTTTTCCATCCAGAGTGGGTACATAGAGAAGTTTCCAGTGTGCAGACAGGCTTTCCCACCCCCAGGAAAGCCTGAGTTGAGTTTTTGGCAGGTTTCTCTTGGTTGCTTTCCCAGGTTAGTTTCTCTGACCTTGAGATACACTTCCTGCCCATCAGAACTGCTCTCATTTATTTGCTTAACTGGATTCTCCATCTTTATTCGTCATTCTTTCTTCTCTCTTTCCCGTTTGTTCATTAATTGTCAGCTTCTCTGGGTTTGTGCAAGATAGTCCCCTCTGATATTTTCTTGTTCAGCACCTAGCACTGAAAATTTGCTCAGCATTTCTGACCCATCTGTGCCAACACTTTTCTTATTATAATTCTGGTCCCCCCACACTCCCAACACACAAATTACTTCTACTTTTAAATAGCAGTGATAACTCCATTTTCTCCCTAAAATCTTTAATAGAAGTGAAAATCCCCGAGATGAGTCTATTCATGTTGGGACTACATTTTTACAATAAACTTTGTCCAGATTAAAAACCAGCCTGTTCTCAGGTGCCATCTGCAATCTCATTTGGTCCCCATGATTTGTGTCCCAAGGCAGCTAAGAAAGATGAGAAGACTGTGGTGAGGTCATTTGTCTATGTTCTCATAGCCAGTTAGGGGCAGAGCCACCTATGTTCCCAGTTGAGCTGGGTTATTCTGATAAAGTTGGTGTGTCGGGTCTGCTGTCCATTGCAGGGTGAGGTCCTACCCTCAGGTTTTGCCTCTTGGTGCTTGGAGGTCTCACCCTTCCCAGAGGCTCCATCACTGGTACCTTTTTCTGTATGCTGAACCGTTCCTGACCACCTTTCCCTATGGGAGCTAACCTATCTTCTGTCTTTCCCCATTCTAAGTCTCAGCCAATTATGAGGCATTATGATGCTGTATCTGGAGTCAGAACTGGATTCAAGACTCAGGTTTCTGTGGCTTTGGGCCACCTCTCTGAGCTTTGTAGACCAGATGATCTCTAAGGGCGTTTGCAGCTCCAGCCTTCTCAGGCTTTATGATTCTGTTTCTCTGATAATTGAACCTGGACAAATGTCTTAATAGTTGGCCAGGGTTTAATATGCTACACAAGGGGTGGCAAATACATAGCTTCTCTTCCATCTATCAACCATGGCAGACTCATTATATCATTTCATTGCTCTCCCATGGAACCTCAGTCTTCTCAATCCGGTATAGCATGCTAAGTAACCCTTACAGTGGATCACACTTGAAATATGTTTGTCCTCCCTGTCTTCCCTCCCACCTCTAGTGCTTCAGTCTAAAGGAGGGACTGGTGGTGACAGGATACCATGGGAGTTGGAAGCCTGGTTGTAGGGTTCAGCTGCCTGCACTCAGATCCGTCTCTACTGCTCTCTTTCTGTGTGGCCTTGGGAAAGGTAATTAACTTCTCTGGGCCTCAATTGCCTTATTTGTAACATGGGACATAATAATAGACCTACCTCATAGGATTGTAGAGAGGATTAAATGAAATAATATGTGTTAAAAAGTGCTTAGAATATTTGTACACTTTCCTGGCACATATAACTCCATAAATATTAACTGTTGTATTAATAGTGGCCATGATAAGAAGTTGGAAGGCTGGTGGAGGAAAACTTCTTGGGTTGACAGGGTCTTCCAATCTCCAAAGTAGTCAAATATTCATTCTGTCTATGAGGCTGGATTGATCCCTTTTCAAAATTTATTCGTTTATTCATTTATTTCATAAAAATTTAAGGCCTACTGTGTGCTAGATATGCAGCCACCTGTCTAGGATATAACAGGAACAAGTCCCTTTCAGAGTCTGCAGTGTAGTGGGGTGACAAACAAGTAAAAAGGTGTTACAGTATTCTTAATATTTGCAGTGATTGGAGTTTGCACAGGGTCTTTAGAGAACATTATGTGTGCAGGTGGGATCTTCTTGGTGATAGTGGTAAGTCTGGGTGGGAAGAGAAATATGTGAGTCCTCCAGATCTGGCTGGCTTCTTGACGATATTTCACAGGCAGTGGGTCTCTTGGGGAATTGTTAATACTTGTTCTTGCTGGTGGCACACCTCAGTGGCATGCTCATGCTCCTCAGCATTCATTCAGTCACTCAACTGATGGCCCAAAGTTTTTTTCACTGCACCCTGAGCTGTTCTTCCCCTGTCTCAGTCAGAGCTGATGGAATTGGGGAGCAGAGATATGAACAGATGAAAAAGCCCTAAATTTGCAGCTATGGAGTAGCTGGATCTCTCTGTGTACCTTAGGAAAGCATGAATGTCAGGCTTATCAGGGACTTGGAAAAGTCGATGAGTCCATCCCCCTGCCTAACTCAAGATAGAGCAAGTCTCTGTGACACTTTGTATGGTGATAGTGTGGAATGTGGGTGGGAGAAAAAGTACCCTTGTGTGGCTGGTGTGGGTGTTGGTGCTGTGACCCATCCTGTCCCCTCACTGGTGTCTTACAGTAAGCAGCTGTTGTGTGACGTGATGATTGTGGCAGAAGATGTCGAGATAGAAGCCCACCGTGTGGTCCTGGCAGCCTGCAGCCCCTACTTCTGTGCGATGTTCACAGGTATGGTGAGGGGCAAACAAAACCCACAGTTATGGGGCTGCAGCCCCACTGGGAGAATATTGAGGGTGGTGGTATGAGGGGAGGGAGGAAAGAGAAGTCTGTGACACCCACTACGAGGAGCTGCTGCTTGCCAGATGCTGTGCTTTGCATCATGGAGGACTCAATGGAACCATAGTCTCAGCCAGGCCAGTCAAGCCTGCAGCCCCTTGTCCACTATGAGGAAAAAAGAGGTAGAATCCTATAGTACGCTCGTTTGCAAACTTTGGCGTGTGTCATAATCATGTGGGGGAGCTTGTTAAACATATAGACTCTTGGGCTCATCCTCAGGTTTTCTGACCTCTCATTTTGCAGATGGGGGACGCTAAGGCTGAGAGAAGGGAAGGGACTTGCCTAAAGTCACACAGAATGAGTGAAACTTGGCTTCTTGATGGCTGGTCCAGTGCCTTACCGGCTGGCCCACATCTTGTCCTTCCCTAGTCTTTCCTTCCAGTCAGGGGGTGTGGGCCTCCTCTAGCCTTTATAGGAGCGTGGGAGAGATTTGGGAGAAGTGATGGTGGGGCTTGGGGGGAAGAGTAAGACTAGGAATAGTCACCATCTGTCATTCAGTTTCAGCACCGTTGTCAACTTTCCAGGGAGTCCCTGTTTCCTGAGTATGCCAAATAGCCTTCTCCAACTATTTCACATGTGTTACTTCTGAAACTCAATTCCCAGAAACTCGTGGGCCCGGCTTCCTGTCTTTGGTGCCTCACAGCACGTCTCCTGAAGCAGGTACACGCAGTGCTCTATGAATCACTGCTGACTAAAGGCCAGCTGGGCTGGGTGAGACCCCCCACGCTGGGTCAGGTGTCCCTTCCACATGCTCACCGAGTACCCTGTGCTTCCTCTGAGTGTGGTCACTAGCACTCTGCGTTCTCGATTGTTTCCTGGTGTCTGCAGTGCCCGTGCTCTGGCGTCTCATGTATCGGCTGCTTCTCATCCTGCAGTTTACAGCTCCAATGTCTCCTCCTCAGAGGGGCCTCCTCTGACCACCCTAGCCGTAGTTCCCCTCTAAGACTCTTTCCAACCCACAACTTGTATATTTTTTGTAACATTTACCACTATCTGAAAAATCATGCTGGTTGGTGGTTTATATGTTTTTCACTCATCTCTCCTCATTAGAATATAAGCTCCAGGGAGACAGGGATCTTGTTGGACTTGTTTGTTACTATATCCTAAGCACCTGATACCCAATAGGACTCAAATTTTAAAAAAAATGAATGAATGAAATGTCTTCCACACTTGATTGTGAGCTTTGGGCACCTGGGGACCATGTCTTGTCACTGTTGAATCCTCACTGCTCACTACGGGGCCTGGTGTTTATTATTATTTTATTATCATTTTTTTTTTTTTGAGGAAAATTAGCCCTGAACTAACTGCTGGCAATCCTCCTCTTTTTGCTGAGGAAGCCTGACCCTGAGCTCACATCCGTGCCCATCTTCCTCTGCTTTATATGTGGGATGCCTACCACAGCATGGCGTGCCAAGCAGTGCCATGTCCGCACTCGGGATCCGAACCAGCGAACCCTAGGCTGCTGAGAAGCGGAACATGCAAACTTAACCGCTGCGCCGCTGGGCTGGCCCCCTGGCACCTGGTGTTGAGGAGACAGTGAGTCAGTGAAGGTTGAGAGAATGAGGTGGCCTTGCTGAGAATGGGTGAGTGCAGGCACCTACATGCTGGATAGCCTCTTCCCTTAGACCTAATACAGTGCGCAGCCTCTGCTGGGCAAGGGTGGCTCTTGCTGGGGGAGCCTTGGCACTTGTGTTTGGAGAGTTCCTCACACGTATGTCCCCCTTGGCTCATCATGTGAAGGAGGAGGTATCAACTTGGAGCTGTGCCTCTGCTAAGTGGACCAAGCCACTCTTACCTCACTTTGAGCCTTGGGCCAGGAATTTCACAGTGTAGCCTGGAAAACCAGCTAATTTCACTACCTGCAAATACTGAACCACGTTTTTTTTGGAGTAGTCTCAAACCCTAGTAGTAATGCTTTTATTTCACTTTTTCCCTCTCCTTCATCCACCTCTCTTTCTTTTAAAATAATTTATTTTATCTGCAATAGTTATTTAGCTACAACTTCAATAAATAGCTCTGCCAGTCATTCTGCTCTGTGTGTGGTTTGGAAAGTCCAGTGTTGAGAGAGGAATCTGTTTGGAATTGCAGTGAATTAAGTGTTGCCTTCACTTTTTGCTAAGAAGCTTGCCTCTAGGGTAGTGGAAGTACCTAAGGAAAAACAAAGTGATTTTAGAAATGGAGAGAAAAGATGCTTTTGGGTCAGGTCTTAGCTTCTAGTAATTGAAGGGAAGAGAGAATCCAGAGAAGAAAGCAGTCTCCTGTGATGCGCAGCTCAAGCCTTCCATTGAATCTGGTAACTATCCATCCTTTCATCCATCCATCCTTCCATCCATCCATCCATCCATCCACCCACCCATCCATCCATCCATCCACTATTCACATATATTCATTGCAGGAAAAAAATTAGAAAATCTGGGCAAGCAAAAAAATTAAAAGTTACATGTAATACAACATCTACATAAGATTATAGTTTATATCCTTTCAGATTGTGTACTTATTAATATATACAGATACAAAATATATATTTTTTTTTATTTTTTTTTAAAGATTTTATTTTTTCCTTTTTCTCCCCAAAGCCCCCCGGTACATAGTTGTGTATTCTTCGTTGTGGGTTCCTCTAGTTGTGGCATGTGGGACGCTGCCTCAGCGTGGTCTGACAAGCAGTGCCATGTCCGCGCCCAGGATTCGAACCGACGAAACACTGGGCCGCCTGCAGCGCAGCGCGCGAACTTAACCACTCGGCCACGGGGCCAGCCCCACAAAATATATTTTTAACCTGAGTTCATTTCATATATACACAGTCAAATAATCTTTTTTGGTGTGTGCTTAAAAAAATTACTGTTCATCGTCCTGGAATGTTCTTCCTCCCTGCCTCTTTGCCTGCCTAACTCCTGTTATCCTTCCTTAGTGCTTAAGCATCATTTCCACAGGGAGGCCTTCCATGACTCCCTTGGATTAGGTTAAATCCTTTTGCTATTAATACTCGTGGTACCCTATGCTTCTCTTTAGTATTACTACCTATTTCATTACTTTCTCAATATCTGATTTCCCTGCTCAGTCATAAGCTTTATAAGGGTAAGAACTGTGCCTTTTTAATTCATTGATGTGTCCCCACTGCCTAGCATGATCTTTCATGAAGTAGCTGCTCAATGAAAATTTGCTTAATTGAACTTAGCAATATATTGTGAATATCTTTTCATGTCAGTGAATTCATATTCACTTTGTAATTTTAATGGCTTTGTAAGATTCTGGAAAATGTATCCTAACTGAAAATCCATTGCCTTATTGGTTGGAAATTATAGTTCTTTCTAATATTTTACTGTTTTAAATAATGCCATAATGGACATCCTTGTATCTTAATCTTTATTTACTTGCCTGGTTATTTCCTTGGAATAAATCCCTAGAGTAAGAAATAATTGGTTAAAGGGTTTACACATTTTGAAGACTTGTGAGACACGTGTGACAATTCCACAACTCTAGAACAGTTGTACTAGCTTATGCTTCCATCAGCAATATATGAAATTTGTGTATTTTTTGAGGCCCCTTGGTAAACAAATACAAAAAAAGCTAACATTGCAAAATTTTGTTCTAATTATCAAGTTCAGCTTCAAAATGCATAAAATGAGCAATGAAAAGGCCCAGCTGATTCTTGTTAAGTCCATTTCTATCAGCATGTTTAAGGCCAAAAAGAAAAGAAAATACATATGACTTTCTTCTGACGTGAGTGATATGATTACAATCTTCTACTCAGGTTTAAAGGGTTTTATGTTTTTATCCTCTGAGTTAATATTGCTCAAATATCTTGTGGTACTTCCAAATACCAACCCCACTCCTTGACCATGTCTTGCCCACGATAATTTGGAATAAATGTGCAACCAAGCTCTGAGTGCCCACAGCGGGGTGTCCAAAGGCAGGCAGCCTGTGAGAAGATCTGGGATGGTCAGTCAACTTAGTGGTCCTCCGCTCCTATAGCATAATGTGATTGGAGAGGCCAGCAGTGCTGTGTTCTGCCCATCTTTTTCCTGTGAGTGTGGAATACCTAAGATTTTACCTCCACCCTGATCTTCTTCATCTAGCACCTCTATCCCAGGGGAAGCTAATTTTCCCAAAATAGCCTAGTCAGTTTTTCCTCTTTTTTGTCATTCCTTTTACCATAGGTTCTGTGTACTATAGTATTTGCATTGCATATACGTCCCTACATGTTATCCAAATACTTTAAAAATGACCCCATTTAATGATGTCAAAGGGACCAAGTTCTAAAGAAGATAGGGGCTTAGGGTTCTTATGCCCATCGTCATGGCTAAAAGACATTGGGCTTCCATCTCAAAAGAAGCTCTGGGAGTGAGCTGTCCCATCCTTCTGGTATTTTTGCACTATACCCAGAGGCTGATTAGATTGGTTTTGTTCTTCAAGAAGTGTTACTGTCCAGTTTTTATTAGATTTAGACTAATGTTCAATTGGTGTCTTTGAACATGTGGTGAGTATAAATAGAAAGAGACTCAGGAATGTGCTGGGGGTAAGAGGCAAGGGGCTTGGAATTTGAGTGGGTACCAACCATCCACAAAGCAGAACATTGAGGGCCCAGCTCTCTTACTCACCACCCAGGCATGCACTCATCCGGTAGAACCTTTGTTTCACCCTTTCTTCATACCAGGCTCTGCCAGGCCCTGGCCCATGTCCGTATGCTCAGTGTTTGCATGATGTATTGGTGCCTTTGAAGACCTTCACATAACATGCAGCTCAGCAAGACTTAATCCAAGGCAATGGGGCAGGTAGGGAGGGAGGGAGCATTAGGAAATTGAATGCTTTCTTTGGATAAAGAGGGCCTTGAGGGAGGTTGTGGAGTAGTAGTAGTAGTAGATAGGATCTGGTTTCTGAGGGTTTTGCCCCTGAGGAGTTAGGGATTGGGTAGAATAGTTCAGGAAAAAATGGTTGGAAGCATCAAAGGCTGTTTGACCTCATCTTCTGTGCAACTGTATTTTAGAGTAAGTTATCTCTGGGCTGAAGCTTACAGTGACATAGGGTTTCTTCTTTTCATCCCTAACATACCACATCAAAGTCAGGCATCCTTTTCTGGCTTAGGAGATGTAGATTTGAGGGTGAGGGGTGCAGTAGTCATGTCTAAAAATATGTTGCTCTTGATGCAGAAATGGTGAGTTTTTTCAAGAATTGATTTGGATGTAGTTCAACACAGGCCTATATAGCACCTAGGAAGAGAGGCTGCTGTTCAACACCAACCAGCCCCCATTAAGGTACAGCTGATTTGACCAAGATGGTCTGGGGTAGACTTGTATGGACTTAGAGTAGCTCTGCCTTGAAATTGAGATCATCATTGGAGACAATCATTGGCAAGGAATGTTTTATGAATGTTCATAGAGGAGGTTTGGAGTTGTTGATATGGAGGCCTCTTTGCTGAAGATTAAACTCAGGGGTGGTAATGCCACCTTGCATTGGGAGATCGTGTGGTGTCTTGGAAAGGGCTTGGGAACCATAATGACCTAGTTTTCAATCCTGACTCCAGCACCTAATAGGTTTGTGGGGAATTCACTTAACCACTGTGGTCCTTTTTTCTTATCTGTGAGACTGAAATAATAACAATAACAAGGGAAAAAATTTATGTAATGGGAATAAGGCATCCAATACAGAATGGGTACTTAATAAAGTTTACTCATTATTTTATTTTTTTAAAAAGATTTTATTTTTTTCCTTTTTCTCCCCAAAGGCCCCTGGTACAGGGTTGTATATTCTTCATTGTGGGTCCTTCTAGTTGTGGCATGTGGGACGCTGCCTCAGCGTGGTTTGATGAGCAGTGCCATATCCGCGACCAGGATTCGAACCAATGAAACACTGGGCCGCCTGCAGCGGAGCACGCGAACTTAACCACTCGTCCACCGGGCCAGCCCAAGCTTACTCATTATTTATGGAGCACATCGTGGTTTACAAAGCTCCTGTGGATGTGAGGGGTGGCTCAGATACCAGCTGCACTGATGGTGGTTACGGTTGATTTGAAACATCTGTGTGGCTACGCAGACATTTTCTCCCTGACTTGATGCTCCATGTGCCTCTAGCTGAACAGAAAGACCTTTCCAAGAGGGGGAAGGAGGAGATTCCAGGGTGACTAGGTGGTGGGGTGATATCCATCACTGCGGCTCTGCTGAATCCTGCTGTCACAGTTCTTACACTCTCATTATCTCCTTTGATTCTCACACAGCCATGGGATAAAGGCGAGGCAGGGGATGTCCTTATTTCAAAGGAGGTAGAGGTCAACCTTTTGCAGTTCAATGGTCCAGACCACTCACCTACAGGAGGGCTGGCTGGGATTTAGGGGGGTGGCAGGCTATTTCTTTTTCTCATGTGAGGTTAACGTGTGACATAGGCCTCAGCTCTAACCAGATGAGTTGGCAACCCAGATATTAGGACTGGCTGGGTGAGGGTTAGGGGTAAGAAAGTTTAATAGCCTTCTTAACACTCATGAAAGATCATTGTGCAAAGGATAAGGATCTTCTATTTTCTTTCTACCCAGAACATGAAACGAAATTACAGCAGTAAGGATCCAAGTTAGGAGTGAGGAAGAATTCTATAACATAAGGGCTCCTGAATGCACTTTTTTCTTCCTTTTGACATACAACTTTGTAGGGGTGGTTGGAGAGTTAGCTCTGATTCTTCAGAAAGACCTGTCAGCCACTCTCTCCTTCCTTTCTCATTCTTGAGGCTTCTTTTGCTGAATAATAGGGTGGAGTTTACACCAATGACCTGAAAGAGGAGCCAGTGATTTTCTCGACTTATTGAGTCTCCTGTGGTAGTATTTTTCCCCTTTTTCTCCTCAAGCTTACTTGTCAAGATATCTTGTCAAGCACCTCCTCCCTCTTGCTCCGTTTGGCAGTCTTTCACCTAAAAAGAGCTCAGTTGTACACATGGTGTGCCTGCTAGGATCAAGAACTATAGCTTGCACTCTTGTACCTGCTAGAGGTGTGGGACTGTGTGCTGTCCTGGCTCCCTTCGCTTCTCAGAGACTTCTAGGTGCAAGGTCCTAAGTAGAGTCTGAGGATTTAAAGAAGCTGAAGACATAGACCCTTAGCCCGGGCCACCATCATCTGTGATCTAATTTACTGCAGCCGCATTCTAATTGGGCAACCTGCCTCCTATTTTTTCCCTCATCCCCAACCCATTCTCTACACAGTGGCTATAGTGATCTTTCCAAAATATAAATCTGATATATCCCTCACCTGCTTAAAATCTGTCAGGGGCTCCCCATTGCTCTCAGGATGAAGTCTAAACTCCTTAGCATGGCCCACAAGGCCCTCAAGTGGTCCAGACCCTGCTTATATCTCCAGCCTCATCTGCCCATTTCTCTCTTTGCGCTCTGTGCTTCTTCCAGACTCAACTTCTTATGGTCTCAGAACAGGTTATGTTCTTTCTTACTTCCAGACCTTTCTATACACTATTCTCTCTGCCTGGACTATTCTTCCCTTATACTCACTTCTCTTCTGAATAAGTATAACTTCTGTATACCAGATCTCACTTTAGATCAGTGGTTCTTAACCATTATGAATCAATCTGATGAAAACAATGGACTCTCTCCACAGAAAAGCAAATATGTGCTCCTGTGTGCTCATCATTTTGCATGCAGTTCAGGGTACAAGAATCCCTACTTAAGAATCTTTTAAGCTGAGCACCGTTCTCTAGCATTTAACACACTTTGTAATTGTTGGTTTACTTGTCTCTCGCTCCACTAGACTGAACTCCATGAGGGCAGGGCCATGACTTGTTTACCATTGTGTCCTCTGGGCCTAACAGCACATTGGGACTGTTTGATATACATTTGCTGAATGAATGAATGAGTGAATGAACAGTTATCTGCCCTTGAGTGAATCATATTCTATTTGGAGGAACAGGGCATGCCTGTTAACAGATTACAAGCAGAAGATGGAAGGGGCTAAAAAGATATGCAACCAAAAGACATTTTCTGAGTCTGAGGTGGCTGGGCTGGGCCTCTTGGGAAACACTAGCAGAGGAGGGCTTTTGGGTTGACCTTGAAGATAGATAGGACTTACAGGGATCGTGTTCTGTTTTCTAGAAGTGTTTTGTCAAATTAGTAGAGGTGAGTGAAGGAGCAAGAATGACCACGGCTTTGATGGTTTCTGCCCCTGAGGAATTACTGGAGTCCATGGAATTATGAGAGGTCAAGAGAAGGCTTCTCTTCCTTTTTTTCCTTGCTCCAACAAATATTTTTTATGTACTTGTATGCCAAGCACTTTGTTAGGTGTTGAAGATATCTTGACAAGTAAGCTTGACAAGATCCCATCCCTCTTGATTCTTGCTTGCTAGGTATTAAGTACTAAGTTATCCTCAGAATTTGGACCAAAGCCTTGTTTGGAAGTACTTTTATCAAGGTCATTAGTTAGGGTCAAGTTTAAATTATAGAGGGATTTATTAGAAATGCTATGGGGTCTAGAGTTAGGCCAAGGTTCAAATTCCAGTCCTGCCTCTTACTAGCTATATGCAAATACAAATTCCAGTTCTATAATTTGTAAAATGGGATGTAATATCTACCTCCTGGGGTTATTATAAGGGCTAAATGAAATAATGTGTATAAACTCTTAGCAGAGGGCCTGGCACATAGTAACAACTATTATTAGTACCACTTTCTGGGTCTCTGTGAGCTGAAGGCTTAGTTTGGTGCAGTGTTTTCTGCTGGTCCATAAGAGAGAATAAGATTGAATTTTACAAATTTCAATGAATTACACAGGTCTCTATAAGAGAAGTTTCCTTTTTTTTTTTTTTTTGAGGCCCAAGTTCTTAAGCTAAGAATTGGCTATCTTTGATTATCTTTCGCAATATAATTACCAACTGGACCTTTATTAATGAGCTTCTTAATACCTGTTTGGAGGGATGAGTTTAACTTCTGATTTCCTTGTGTGTATGTTTTTGTTTGTGTATTTCCGGTAAGCTAAAGAGAGAAATTGTGAGAGCCTGTCTTATGGGTAGAGGAGAAACCCAGCATCTTTTCCTGTGTCCTCTCAGACTCTTCTTCCTTCTCTAGGCTCCTTGTGCTGAGGCCTTTCACTGGCTTCTACCGGCAGACAGAGGAGAGGAGAGTGGAGGGTCTCTGGTCTACCTGATGGGGCAGTGAAGGGAGCAGGCAGGATTTGGAATGGTTTGTCCCCCTTTCCTCCCTGGTCCAGAGTCATTCATATCTACAACTGTGTCAGGACGGGACCTGTGGATTGGTGGAGGAATCGTGTGCAGTCCACAGCTTGGAGATGGGCGTCTGCAGCCCACATGCTGTACTGTACTTTATTTTCTTGGCTCCAGTGCACAAATTCCACAGAGAAAACAGCCGCCCAGGCTCTGTTTTCACACTCACATAAGGGCTTCTGAATCCCTGTTTCTTGCAGTCTGGTTGCCCTTTATTTCAGTCTATAAAGACACATGTCTTGTCTGTCTTCTCCTTCTGAAAGCTGCAGCCCTTGTTGAATGAGCCTGGCTCCATGAAGACCTGTGTGCTGTTTAGGACGGGGCCTCAGGGCTGTGCAACTGCGGGGCCGCTGCTGCCCTAGTTCACAGCCCACGCCCTCCTCCCTTTCTTGGATTATTATCAGGGCCTCCCAACTGTTCTCGCTGCCTCTGATCCAGCTTCCACCCTGCGTCCAAAATTTCATTCAAAAATACCCATCTGTTGATGTCATTCCCCTGTTTCAAACCTCTCAATGGTGCTGTTCTTGGGATAAAGTCCAAACTCATTTGCGTGATTTACAGGGCTCTGCAAGTCCTGACCCCTGTCTACCTCTCTAGCTTCTTTCCTCTCACATGTACCAGCCATATCAGCCTCTCACTTACTCCAAATTTATCCTTCTGGCACTTTTCTCACTTTCCACCTATGGTTCCTGCATCCAGCTCATCCTTCCTCACCTTTGCTGCCTGTGAACACTTCTTTATCCTCTAATACCCAGCTCAGATGTGACCTCCTACTCTGATGCCTTCCTGGATCACCTAGGCAGTTTGTTCCTCCCTTTTCTGTGTTTTTGAGATTTAATATAGCATAGTGATTATTGTGTGGGCTCTAGAGTTGGACTCCCTGGTTTCAGTCCCAGCCTGGCCCCTTCCTAGATGTGTGACCATGGGTGAAATGAATTACCTACCCTCCTGTGCCTAAGTTTTTTCATCTGTAAAATGGGGGATAATATTAGTAAACCTCATAGATTGTTGTGAAGATTTAAAAAGGCAGCACTTTAAAGTGCTTAGCACGATGCTTGGCTGTAGTTAGCACCCAATGAATGTTACTTTTTATTGTTGTTATCATGGTACTTTGCGTATACCTCTACTAAGTTCTTATCACCTCTGTTTATAAATATTTTTATATATCTTCTCTACTAGACCATTTCCTCCTTGAAGACAGGTGTGCATCTGTTCACTTCCTGGCCCTGTGTGTACAAGTTTACAGTAAATGTTGGTTGAATGAGTCATTGCATACAGATATGCCTTCAAAACGGAAATGGGCAACAGATAGAGTGGGGAATGCTTAAAATTGGGTTTGAGGATGGTCACAGACCCAAAGTGGATGTGACCTTGATGTCAGCTGGTTTATCCTCCTCTATGCCTGAATCTCTTCTGCTCCCTCCCAGAGCCGTTAGGTGCCAAGTTCATGTCCATTTTGTTTTTGTTTTGAACTCTAGGTGACATGTCTGAGAGTAAAGCCAAGAAGATTGAAATCAAGGATGTGGATGGGCAGACGCTGAGTAAGCTGATTGACTACATCTATACGGCTGAAATTGAGGTGACTGAAGAGAATGTCCAGGTAAACTCAGCGCCAGCTAATAGCTTAGTGTATCACGCACTCAGGGCCCACTGTTTTATAGCATCATTTCATTTAACCCTCACAACAAATCAGTTGGTAACTGGAGAGGAAACAAAAGCTCCAAAGAGGTTAGGTGACTTGCCCCAGGTCACATGGCCAGTAGGTGGGTGAATGACCCTCAAACTCATGCCTGCCTGACCCTAGCATGCATGCTCTTGACCACTAGGCTGTAATACCTCAGAATGAGCTTGGGCCCCAGAGCAGAAAGTCTTTAACTCATGTTGGTTCAAATTATTGGTGAAGAAAGAACTAGAAGCCTGGGTAACTCCCCTTCTCCCTAGTCATCATCTCATCTCAAGGATTTTGCATATTGAGTTGTGAGGCTGTTAAAAATTTTTCCTGTTTCAACATTAGTCAACTGAATGCCTCTGAGCATGTGGAGGTACCAAGCACCAGGCCTGAGTCTCAGCAGGGGTGTGTGGCTGTGAAACGTGTTGTCTATGACTTTTCCTCCTTTCGCTGCTCTGACCTCATCCTCAGCCGTCTGGAGCCTTGGAAAGAGGAGCCAGTGAAAACACCGCTTCACCCAAAGGCGTGCATCTTTACTGTGGGGGCATGAGGCATCAGCATCGTGCGTCAGAAGGGGAGATGGTTGAGGCTGTGGCCCACTCTCGAACCCCACGAATCACTGGGCTAAACACAGACACGAGATAGACTATTTCTTGTCATTAAGGATCTTTCTATTTAATTAAAGTAATGGAAATTACAAATGATATGAAGGTTTTTTTCTTTTTTTTAAGCTCAATTCCACCTTATTTATTGTGAGGCAGATATCTCTCCAGTGACCAAAGTACCTCTTTCCGTTATCTAGAAACACCACCCTCTTCTCCAGGATCAAGGTATTTGGGAGGCCAAATTGATAATCGTTTGTTCATTCAATTCAGCCCAAATGTTTGCGTGCCTGTTATGTGCCAGGCAGTTTGTTGGGCACAGTGGTTGTAACAGTGGCGATTCCACTTCCTGATCTCATGGAGTTTGCGGTCTAGGGGTGAAGACAGATGCTCATCAAATAAGCACACAAGTAATGGCTATGCACAAATCGTGATAAGTCCTTTGAAGGAAAGGAACATGGTATACAAAGAGAGAGAGTATCAGGGGGGACTCAATTTGGGTGGGGGTGGGGATCTGGGATTTCAGGAGAGAAGATTTAAGCTGAGGCCTGCAGGATGAGTGGGAGTTAGCTTGGTGTGGTGAAGGATATTCATAAGGGGTCAAGGTGCAGGCAAGCAGAGGGTCTGAGGCACACCGCATTTGGGCCTGCAGAGCCTGCCCCACAAAGGAGACTGCCTCTTTGTGTCTGGCCCATGGACTAATTCTTGGGTTATACAGTTTCTACAGTGATCTGGTCTAATCCTCCCCCTACCGTTTTTAAATTGAGGTATATTTCATACCCAGTGAACAGCACAGCCATTCTACTTTGTTTCTGGTCTTTCCCATCCATAATGGAGTGGGCAATGCAAAGGTTACATCTTAGATCTAGCAGCAGAATTCAAACAGCTGAATGACTTTTGCATAGTATCAGTAAGTGCAAGGTGATTTAGTATAAAATGAGTATAGGACATGCATTGGAAAAATTTTAAGTGGATGATGGTTATATCAAATCACCATCACACTTAAATTCATTTAGATACTTTTAAGCATGATGTAAATATTGAGATTTACAAGATGTAAGAAATTACATTCTTTGCAATGCTAGTAGATGTCAACCTCTAAATGTGCAGGTGGTACATAATTTTTTAAAATCTTGCTTTAGGGTATATCAGTAACTCATTAATCATATAGTGTGATAGGCAGAATTACGGCCCCCAAAGATGTCCATGTCCTAATCCGCAGAGTCTGTGAATGTTAGGTTAAATGTCAGAGGAGTCAATCTTGCAGATGGACTTAATGTTGCTAATCAGCTGAACATATGATGAGGAGAGGACTCTGGATTATCCAGGTGGGCCCACTGTAATCACAAGGGCTCTTTAAAGTGTAAGAGGGAGGCCGAACAAGGAGACCCAGAGAGATGTCATCTGACAAGGGCGCAACTCAGTATTCCTGGCTTTGAAGATTGGGGGGCCACAAGGCAAGGCATGTGGGTGGCCTCTAGAATCTGGAAAGACAAGGAAACAGATTCTCCCTCAGCACCTCCAGAAGGAACGCAGCCTTGCTGTCACCTTGATTTTAGTCCAATGAGACCCATTTGGGACTTCTGATTTCCAGAACTGTAAGAAAATAAATTTGTGTTGTTTTAAGCCACTAAAAAAACAAAACCAAACCAAACCCCCCTCCCCCCACCAAAAACAGTCCAGGGGAGGTTGTAGAATTGTATGATTGGAACCAGCTTTTTTTCTCCCTTTTCATCATGCATTTATTTAAAAACTGTTTTGCTTTTTTTTTCCTGTAAAGTACAAAGTGTTTACAAACTTGGATAATTAGAAGATGTTCCACTCTGGATCCTTATCGCCTGGCTAGGTATTTATCTTTGCAACTTTGGTCTAACCCAGTGGTGGTCTCTACAAAACCTGTGATCTTAAGGTAGGTAGCATAGGTAGCATAATCAGAAGACTCTGGAGAAAATGGCTTCACCATTGCTTTATAAAACTATTTTGTAAGGGTGAGGTTAGAGGGCCAGAGAGAAGATGTGCAGGTTCAGGGATGAGGCAAGAATTGGATATGAATGGAGACCTGGGTCCGAGCCTCAACTTTGCCATTAATTTACAGAGTGCTCTTATTCTAGCCCTTTCCCACTGCGGGGTGTCAGTTTCCCATCTGTAAAATGAGGGCATGGGTCTCAGTGACCTCTGGCCAGAGAAGACACTAAGTCTGCTGGCCTCTGATTTGTTTTCCCTCCATCTTACCAGAGCTCAACACTCCCACTGACATCCTGCCTTAAGGATCAGTTTTCTCATCTGTAAAACAGGAATTGTAATAGTACCCATTCTACTCAGTGGTCATGAGTTAGACTGTCTGCCTTCACATCCTGGCTCTAGCATTTTCTAGCTGTATGACCCAAACCAAGTTACTTAACCTCTCTGTGCCTCAGTGTTTTCATCTGTAATACAGGCATAATAATAGCACTTAACCTCATAGGGTTGGTGTGAGGATTAAATGCATTAATATAGGTAAAGCACTCAGAAGAGTGCTACCCTGGGCCAGCAGGCAGTATGGGCACAGAAAGCACTATGAGCACAGAGGCCCTTTCACCAAAAAGCGTGTGGTCTGAGGGTGGAGACAGATGGCTAAGCATGGGTACCCTACAGTGTGGTAGGGGCCAGGGTGGAGGTACCCAGGAAGCAGAGAATGGTCTTCGCCACCTTGAGGAGGAGGCAGACCTCACTGAGGAAGCCTCGTTTGGGCTGAATCTTGAAGGAAGATTGGGCGGTCAGGCCTGCCTCCTCTGCCCACTTGTCTGTGTCCCTACTGGTATTGAGCCCCTCGCGGAGCCTGCTGTTTTCATCTGCGTGCAGGGTGGGGAGGGGGCAGCATCTGCGGGGGCTCCGCTGGAAGGCACAATGTGGAACCTTCAGGGAACTGCATTGCTTGGAATCAGGGAGATATCCTAACTATTCCCTTTCCTCCTCCCTTTCAACTGTCATTTGGTCAGGGGTGACCTTGGGGAAAACAAAAGAAAAAAGGTTAAAAACAGAAACAGACACAGATATAGAGAACAAACTGGTGGTTGCCAGAGGGGAACGGGGTGAGGGTTGGGCAAAATAGGTGAAGGCGATTAAGAGGTACAAACTTCCAGTTATAAAATAAATGTCATGGGGATGTAATACACAGCATAGGGAATATGGTCAATAATATTGCAATAACTTTGAATGGTGACAGAGGGTTACTAGAGTTATCACGGTGATCTTTTCTTAATGTATGTAAATGTTGGATCACTGTGCTGTGCACCTGAAACTAACATAACACTCTATGTCAACTATACTTCAAAAAAAAAAAGATGGAGAAGAGAATGTGTGGATCAAAATGTGGCTTCTTGACGCTGTTATGTATCCGCTGAGGCAGCTGCCCACCAGCTGTCTACGAAGACGATATTTGTTGAGGATTTGGTGCACTGAGGTGAGCACGGAGGCACTGGGGCTCTCCTGAAAGCATTCAAAACAAGGGTCAGATTTGGGGCTTGGCTGAACGGCTGGGAGAGCTACACCCTTTATCTCTTCCCGGCCACACACACCTTGCAGACACTGAGTTGCTTTTCCGTGGTAGAGGTAGCAACTGTCATGACTGACCTTGTCAATACTCGTTGTTTGGCAATCGTGCGTCAGTCACCTCACGTGCCTTATTTCATTGAATTCTCATAACCACCAATGGAATGCTCCGATACGGTCCTTCTTGTACAGTTGAAGGAACTGATGCTCACGGGAGTAGTAAGCAGAAGAGCTGGGATTTGAATCCAGCTGTCTCCGACTCGCTGTGCTCTGTTGCTGTGGTAAACTCTAGCTTCTCGGTAAAGAAATGATCAGAACCTTGACTTCAGCTCATAAAAATTAATAAAAGCTAATTTGAGTGCTCCCTATGCACCAGGCACCGTGTTAACCGCTTTAAATGTATTATCTCACTCAATCCCTACAACAAGCCTTTAAGGCAGTGCCGTTAGCGTCTTCGTTCTCCTGGTGAGGAGACAGGGGCACAGGGAGGTTGCTTAACCGGCCCTTAGGTAAGTGGAGAAGTCAGAATTCTAAGTGAGACGTTTAATCCCAGTGCTGTTCTAGTGGCTCTTCTGTTCGTCTATACACCTCTCTCTCTCTTTCTTCTTTTTCTCAACAGATTTTTATTCAGCACCGTTTCTGTGCCGGGCCTTATGCCTCATGCTGCAGAGACAGACCCACTGTGTGGCTGGGGCAGAGGCCCTGGCAGCCTGGTCACCGGGCCCTCTGGCTGGTGCCCTCCCTCTCCGCATGGCCCTGCCTCCCTGAAATTCCATGAGTAGGTGCTTTCTGAGGCAGGGCATTTCCTTTTGTTTTTGTTAAAGGAAACAAACTCTGTGACGGGATATCCTCTGCTGTGTTTTCATGTTATGCGAGGGAGAGAAAAAACAAAACGGGGCCTCCACATGAAAAATGGAGGGGAGGCCATCTGCAAGCTGGAGGGGCACCTGTAAACTCTTTGCCGAGGGTCATTCCAAGGCCTGTTTTCCGAGAACCATAACGCGGAGGTGGTGAGAGGCAAGCTCAAAGCTTTCTGACTCAGGGTCCTCTTCTGTCCTGAGGTGGTTCCGGCTGACTTCTCCTCCCATCTCAGCCTCCTCTGCCCAGGGCCCCAACAGTACTGCCCTGGTGATTCCGCCAGGACAGTCTTGCTTCGAAGCTGAGGCCCTGAGCCTGGCCTCTTGTTCACAATCTTGCTACTGCTGCCGCTTGAGGGAGTCAAGTTGCAGGCAAGATAAGCGAAGAGGAAATCCTCTCAAAGCCCTGTGGATGTGGGAGACGGAAGTGGAGACTCCTCATGGATGTTTTGCTCTCTTGTCTTTAGCCTCTGTGGATTTGATTTTGCAGCACCCCACTGGACCCGGCGGCAGTTAATCCCTGCGACTCGGACTTTGAGCAGTGATGTGTCTCCCAGCCTCCAAACCTTCCCCCTCAGCATTCTGTCTTCCTTTACTTTTCTTCACCCCTTCCTGTTTGAAGCGAGTAGTGGTGGGAAGAAAAGCGCCTTTGAGTCATAGCTAATCACAGCAGCGTAAGATCAAAGAGAGGGAAGGAGCAATTAGAGAAACCACAAGCCCCGTTCATTTTGGGAACTCAGCTCGGAAACACTTTCAGGCAGGAGCGGACCCGAACCAGATGGGGGGCGTGGAGAGGTGGAAAGCTTTATAATTCTTGCCTGCTGTGGGTTTTGTGACAGTAGGGAAGTTGAAAGCTATGTGGGTAGCTCTATCCAGGGAGGTTTTAAAAACTAAAAGTCTAACCTCAGGAGTGTGTTCAGGAAGTCTTTATTATTTCGTTTCTTTGGCTGGTGGTCATGAGCTTGAGAATTTAAGCACCAAACTGTGCCGCTGTCCTCGTGATGGAGAAGAGGGCAAGGGGGAGGGGAGTGGACGTCCCTGGCACGGTCTTGTCTCATCTTTGCTTGGCTGGGGGTGCTACTAGGGGGGTGATTTGGACTCTCAGAAATCCTTCTCTGTGGGGCTAACAGGCTGCTGTCCCATTCCTGCCTCTTCTCACCCCTGACCCTTTGGGGGCTTGCCACACCACTGAGTAGGGTGTGTGCTGGACAACATTTGATTACTCCTTTCCGCCAGGACTTCTTAGTGTAACTGGCTGGAAGTTCCTGGTCCCTAGGGTGAACAGCCATCCCCGTTTGCCCAGGACTGAAAGGTCTCCTGGGACAGAGGACTTTCAGTGCTGAAATTGGCAAAGTCTCAGCAAACCAGGTGGTTGGTTAACCTATGGCCCTAACTATAGGGTTTGTAGCTGGAGCTGGTCAGGGGGGTCATGGAGGTCATTTGGGGGTTTGGAACACAGCTTTCCATTCCTGGTTTTTATTCAGCAAGAATGGTTAATGGTTCTCCACTTAACTGGGAGGCAGAGACTAATCTGGTTCTGGAATCTGCCTGGCTAGGCTGAGCAAGCTCACAGATTAATTGAGTCTCCCAGTTTACGGCTGCCTAGTGGGGATGGAGTTCAGGTGGGCAGATTTGGAATCAGGCTGTGTTCACTTACGGTCTAAAACTTTCAAGAGTGGGTGATTTTATCTTTTTCCTTCTCTGGAATGAATCAGTGGTTTAGAAAATACCAAGGACATGATGCTAATTTACTGCTCTCCTGCTGCTGGAGACATAGGAAAGTGGAAGAGAGAGAGCGAGGAGGAGGAGAAGAGCATGTTTTCTAGAGCTCAGCCATTGTGAGGGAGTTTAAGCTTGTCGGTAAGAAGAGCTTTCCTACCTTGTGGAGAGCAGGCGTTTAGCTGAGGAGTAGGACCGCTCATAGTGGAGGCTCTTGATGGTTTCTGTGTGTGGGCAGGGATGCAGAAGGGTGACCAACCATCCCAGTTTTAGCACTAGAAGTTCCATGTCCTGGGCAAACCTGGACGGCTAGATACCCTAGTTGGGGGATACATCCCAGGAATGGGCAGTGGGGCAGAATCTTTGGCCTGAGCCTGTGGAGGTGACCAGAGCTAGAGCAGAGGGTTCAGAGCTGTTTGGGAGGAGGTCAGGGTCCAGAATTTAAATCACTTAAAAAAAAAAAAAGACTTCAATAGTGCCCTGATTCCAGAAAATGAGTACATCTACAGCCCCTGTCTTCCTGGGCAAGCCCTCGTGGATGGGAACAGCTGGAGTCTGGCTGGCCCAGACTCTCTGAGTGCCAGGGGAGCAGCTGAGAGCAAAGGCCCAGGACACGGGGGCTGTTTTGAGGTGAAATTGGTGCTGGGGTCCCAAAGCTAAGCAGCCTCAAGTCAAACTATTCTATCCTGTGACTTTTTTCCCCTAAATTTCTGTTTGGAAAGTCACCCTCAGGCTGTCTACCCCTTCCACAGGGCAGGGGTGAGGAGGAACAGAGCTGGGGTCAAGTAGAACTCTGGCCGTCTCTCCTGGACGTTTGATCCAGACGGCAGGCTTCGGTGGCTGTGGGACAGTGCTAGGGAAACTTGATAGGGCTTGGCAGTCTGAGCACCTATCCAGCCTGCTCAAGCCAGTCTTCCCTGGCTTTTAGGAAAAACACATGCACACACACCTGAGCAGGAGCTATTTCTGTCTTCCAGGATGCAATATAAATACTCGTGTGTCCTGTGATCTTTTAAAAGGAAACTCACCTCTCCTTTTTCTGAGAATGTACCCTAAGATGTTTTTTTAATATATATCTGTTGGATGGGAGAATAAAATGTGATTTCCTGGTTCCTGAGGTGAGACTTGTTCCAGTAGATTTTAAGCTCCATGAGAGCAGGGATCTGATTTCTCTCACTTACCGCTAAATCCCAGAGCCTAGCCCAGTGCCTGGCACACAGATGGTCAGTAATTAAGTGGTGAAGGAACTAGTGATGAATTCAGTAAGTACCTTTCTGGGTAAGGACAGTATGCTAAAGGCTGTGAGGCCCTGCCTCTCAAACTTGGCTGTACATTAGAGGCACCTGGGGAGCTTGAAAAACTCACCGTGCAGGCCACACCACGTTCCTATTAAGTTAGAATCTTTAGGGGTGAGACCCAGGTATCGGTATTTTAAAAATTCTCTAGCTGATTTCAGTAGGAGAGCCAATCTGTCTTGGTCAGCTTGGGCTGCCATGACAAAATAGCCACAGATTGGGCGGCTTAATCAACAGAAATTTATTTTCTCACAATTTTGGAAGTTAGAAGTCCAGAATCAAGGTTCCAACTGATTCAGTTTCTGGTGAGGACTCTTCCTGGCTTGCAGAAGGTCGTCTTCTCCCTGTGTGCTCGCATGGTAGAGACCTCTGGTCTCTCTTCTTCTTCTTGGGAGGATACCACCCTACGGGATTTGGGCTCCACCCTTCTGACCTCATTTAACCTGTGTCACCCCCCCACAGGCCCTATCTTCAAATACAGTCACATTGGGGGTTTGGGCTTCAACATATAAATTTGGGGTGGGGTACATGAACATTCAGTCCATAAGGATCTTGTTACTCAAAGTGTGGTTCATGGACCAGCAGCTACAAGCATCATCTGGGTGCTCATTAGAAATGCAGGCTCTCTGGCCCCATCCTAGACCTGTTGAATCAGAATCTGCATTTTAATAAGACCCACAGGGAATTCTTATACACATGAGAGATTGGGAAGCACTGCTGTGGGCTGTAGGGATACAAAAAATCTGCTGACACTTAGGATCCATGAAGTGGAGAGTAGTGGGAAATAAGGCGGGGGCTGCCCTGAAGGCCAGCCTGGGAAGTTTGGACTGACTTGGCCAGGCACTGGAGAGCCAGGGAGCAGTATGATTGGAACAGTGCTTCAGGGAGATGAGGCCCTGCCAGTGGGATCCCGTGTCTCAGAATGTCCCCTTCTCCTCCAGGTGCTGCTCCCAGCAGCCAGCTTGCTGCAGCTCATGGATGTTCGGCAGAACTGCTGTGACTTCCTGCAGTCTCAGTTGCATCCCACCAATTGCCTGGGCATCCGAGCATTTGCCGACGTGCATACCTGCACCGAGCTTCTGCAGCAGGCCAACGCTTATGCAGGTAATGGGGGGCGGGGCTCCTGTGCTTCCTCCGAGCTTGTGGATTTCATAACCTGGTCTGCTGTGGACTCCTTGAAGATCGTGAGAGGTGTGCTCTGCTATGAAGCAGTTATAATTTTAGTTAGACACAGGTGGAAAGATAATTAACAATGGACGAGCTTAGCTTATTGCCAAGTGGAAGATGATTAATTGCCAGATGGATGATACAGACAGTAATTTTCGTGAAAGAGGAAGGAGATCTGAGAAGACTTCGTGGGGGAAGAGTAATTTGAGCTAAATCTTTAAATAAATCTTTTTTGCTGTTGTTTAAGAAAATTTCTATTTTGATCAAAGTGTTCTACGAACACAATTTTAAAAGTCAAATGCTATTGCAAGGCTTATCATGATAAGTGAGAGTCCCCTGCTCTGCCTTTGCACACCATGTCTTACTCCTAGAGCCACTCGCTTTCATTTCTAAAAGAATTAAAATGCAGGTTCTGATTCTGCCATAAGCTGCTTCATCTACTGTTTACATCCAGTTATCTAAATAAAACGTTTGTACCACTATTTTTGGATTTATTAGTTTTAGATATTATCTGTTGACTTCTCACAGAATAAAATTGAGCTTTCATATACTCTTCCCCTCTTTTTATTCTCCTAATGTCATTTCTACAACTGAGCTATGTATTTACAGTTATTTTATCAGAAAACTTTGCTTTCAATCAGAAAGACAGTTAATAATTGCCTTTTTCTTTCTTTTTTCTGCTGAGGAAGATTCACCCTGAGCTAATATCCATTCCAGTCTTCCTCTATCTTTTTTAGTATGTGAGCTGCCAGCACAGCATGGCTGCTAACAGAGAGGTGTAGGTCCATGCCTGGGAGGTGAACCTGGGCTGCCAAAGCAGAGTGTGCTGAACTTAACCACTAGGCCACTGGGCTGGCCTGCCTTTTTCTTTTGCATAGTGAGTGTTACTGCCACTAATTCTTGTAAGACAGATACAACTGAACAGTCCTTCTCAGTATAGCAGATAATCTGTTGATTCCATTTTATTTTTCTTGGAGACATCCTCTCTGCTAGAGCCTGTCATCTTGTTATTTTAGTGGGGTTTTGGGAGAGAGTAGAGATGAATGTGAATGTTCAGTCCACCGTGTTTGGCTGGAAAGAAATCTTCATTGCTGTTTATTTCAACTTGAAAACTAAGATCATGAGTAGCCTGGGAAATGGGTCTGGTCATTTTAATCGATAGAGTCAATCATGGCCACCTTTTTCCTTTGCAGTAAAGCATTTCATTCTTCCCCCCTGCCCAGACAAACACTGTCATGGCTGCTGTTCTGTTCTGTGTCTCCGGTACAGCCAATGTCTGGAAATCAGCTGAGGGCCTGCTGGCTGTCCACCTGTCAGCTCCCTGCACCGAGTTAGCCCTTTGGTCCACAAGGCAACAAGCATTTGCTCTGTTTCTTGTCATTCTTTTGTTCTCTGATCAAACCCCAGACTTCGGGAGCCTGAAGAGACTCTCATTTCTGTCTGAAGTCTGTTTCTCAAGACACAAATGGGACCAGTTGTTAAGATGATCTTGATGATGATGATTTTTGTGAAGGACATTCCCCAGTCACCCTAATTCTGGATTCTGCTGACCTTCCTGGCTCTGAACCTTCCCTCTCCTGGCTCTCTGCTGTCCCTCCTGTGCCCTCTTTTCCCTGCCTATTCCCCCCCACCTTTCACTTCTTCTCAGGGAGCCCTTTCTCTCCCTGGAGAGGACTCCCCTGCCCAGCCTTTGAAGAGGCTCCCTTCTTGAGGGTGTGCTCATGCTTGGCTTCAGCAGGAGCCAAGAGCTTGCTAAGGCCCAGGTCAGTGCGTCAACGTCTGCTGGTGCGGTGGCAAAGGGAGAGTGCTTAAATGCCAGGAATTCACTCTCTTCCTTGTCTCCTCTCCCCTGCCCTCTCCTTCTACACAGAGTGTGCATGCATGCACACACGGCCATATCCCATCCTTTTGTAATTGGCTGACACAATCATCTGAGGTTTGGGGAGTATACCGAACCCCTGCCTTTAACAAAGTCTCCCAGGTTCTTCTGTCCTGGCTTTTCCCTACGTTCAAAGTCTGTGTCTTCTTCTCTTTCTCCTTTCACAGTCTGATGGTGAGACTCACCTGGGGGAGAGTGGGGAGGATGCAGTTGGGAACACATTCATCATCCTGGTGTTCCCTGGCCTTGATGTTGTCGTAGAGATTGGGTTCTGTAGCATGGTTAGGTGTGTGTGCACACGTGTGTATGCAGATATCCTGGTGAATTATTTTTAGCTAGTGTTTATTGAGCTCTCACTTTGGGTCACACCCTGTGAAAAGCATTTTATGTTCATCATCTCATTTAATATGTACAACAGCTGAGGAAACTAAGGCACAGATAGGTGAAGTAATTTGTTGGGGTCACACAGCTGGTAGAGACAGAGGCAGGGTTCAAACACAGACAGTGTTGACTCCAGAGCCAGTGTTTATAACTATTACATTCTACAGCTTCCAAGCCGTGTTTGGACATAAGGCGGCCCTTTGAATTAGTAACTGAGGGGAGTTGGTGGCTAGAGTTGGCATTTTCCATTGGAAACCTATGCCTGGAAGCCTGTGCCAGGTAGTCACCAAATCCCAACAACCAGACAGTGTAGACAGACGGCCAGCTGTCTCTGCTAGACTCGGGGTGTTTAGTCATCTTGGGACGGGGAAGTGAGATGTGTGTCTTCTCTTCCCCTTTGGGAGCCTGCCTCCCAGGAGCATGTGGAGTCTGCCCCCTCACTGCATGGTGAGCCCTCCTACTTTCCCTGGCTCGGTCAGCATGACTTCAGGCTGAGGTCCTCCCTGGTGTGCAGGCCTTCTGTGGAGCCAGTGACCATCTCCGGGATAGCTTTCTGTGCAACCCTCAGCTGTGTGCAGCAGGGAAGTCATATTTTTAAGGTGGAATGGCAATGCAGAGGCTGGTAAGACCTTGATGAAAAGGCATTGGGAGAAGCAATGTGAAGGTAAGACTCTGCAGTGTTTAGAGAAGGAAGGAACAAATAATGATCCCTGTTCCCACCCCCATACCCACCCACAGATGTGCGCCTGCTTTCTTTCCCTGGTCTTGCACTCCTTGACTTTAGATGGAACCTGGTGCTCTCTGCCATCACTGCATTTGAGACAGAGCTGCTGCCTTGTCCTACTGTTAAGTGGAGTTGCGGGAACCTAGTAGGGTCACACACAAGGGGCAGTGTCAGCCCCTGTGGCCACAGGCTTCCCTGGGCCCATGTCTTATGTTAGGAGGTGTCGTAAGTCAAAAAACTACAAGTAGACCTTCCAGATCAGAACTAGGGATCAGACTGGGCAATGCTTTGGAGCTGAGTGACACCGGGCCTGTTTTCTCCTCTCTATGATGGGGGCAGTACATCCTGCCCTGTTTCTGGGGTGATTTGGGGATCACGGGGACAAAGAGGAGAACCTCCTGCAGAAGTAGACACCACCCAGGGCCATGCTCTGGAGCCGCCAGGCCAGGCTCGACTTCTGAGGTAGGAGAGCCTCAGAGCTGGGTCCTGGCAGAGGGACAGGACTCCTTAGGTCACCATCACTGCTGCTACCACCACAGGCACTTTGGGGAAGGAGGACCATGTCCAGAGCTGCTTTATGTCCAGATGCACGGGCAGGTATGTCCTGCCTCCCTCGTCCTCCCTGGTGCCTGGCTAGCTGGCCTCTGCCTTTACTTGTCGGTGGCCCCCAGCTTTGCCTCTCAATTCTGCTCTTGTTCCTTCTCCAAGACAAACTTTCTTTTTCTGTTATTATTATTACTGCTGTTGTTATTTGATATCTTAATACAAAACCACTCCTGATTATTAGAGAAAAAGCAGACAGGCAGAAAGAGCAGAAAAAGTACCACAATCCTACCCAGAGTGAACCCTGGGCAGCACTGTGGTGTGTACTTTCCTGATCCTTTTCATCACATGTGTGTATTTTCCAGCTAAAAAAAAATCTTAGCAGTATATTCTGAACATCTTTCCATGTTACGGTACATTTCTGTACCCTTATTTTAAAGCTGTAGGCAATGTATTCAATAAAAGCAACTTATACCCATGATAAAAAATTCACACAGGACACAAAGGTATAAAATGCAGAGTCAGCCTTCTCCTAGGCCTCTTTCTGAAGGGGCAGGGGGACTATCTTGGGTACCCCCACAGAAGATAGATATTATGCTTTTAAACTTACCCAAATAGAAGCATTTTGTACTCATTGTACTTTTTCTTGACTTAGTACAAAATTAAGTTCTCAGTTGGGAAATTGCAGTTCTTTCCAGACCCTTCTGTATGGGTACGTCTTATTCTTTGCATCTGGGCATCATATGGATGAACTGTAATGTATTTAGTCCTCTATTGGTGGACATTAATGTTACCATTTTTTCCTTTCATATAAAATACTTCAGTGAGAATTCTTATGTGTAATGTTTTGGAGTAGGCTTGCTAGTATGTAAGTAATGGTAAGAGTGTACCTGTAGGGTACCATCTTAGTAGCATAGTGTAGCTCAAAGAGACTGTGCATTAAAGAACTGTTTTGATAGATGTTGGCAAATTTCAGTCTAAAAAAAAGAAGTAATTGTTTCTAAAGTCAGCTCTTGCCTTCTGATAGGTCTTCAGTCCCCTGGTGTAGGCACTGGAGGTGGACACAGCACGGCTCTCGGGGGCTGAAGCACCACCTCTTTCCACCCAGCTGCCTGTTTGGTTTCCTGTTTGGAATGGCCTTGTCTCTTCCTGCTCTGGCAGTCCCTCCTGCTTCCTCTGGATCCAGTTTCCCCCTCAGGGTTATGCCTCAAGATTTTTGCTGTGATATGTATTATTCTGGGAGTGGGAGAAGGTGGGTCTCATATTTAGTAGCTGAATACTCAGACCCTTGCCCCCCAGTGGATGGTGTCACAGTCTTCTTGGGTAGCTGGTAACTGGGAAAGGGACCCTGGCGTTTTGCACAGCCTGTTGCTTATGGTTCATTATTATTGTTTCCAGGGACTGCTTAATCTTTAACCTCAACAGCCAGGGCCAAGGTTTATGAGACTTTGTTGTTTGGTAATTGGACTGCCATGCACTGGGCCATCAGCAGCGCTGGTTGGGAGGGATGTTAATGGGACCCCATTAATGAAATGGCAATTAAAATTCTTTGGACATGTTGTTTACATCAATCCGTCAAAGCTGAGTTGAAACCCTCCAGCCATGGGATGGAAAAGCCATCGGATTTCACGTGTTCCTGGAGAGAAATGGCCTTTTTTTGATTGATTGAGTCATTTGAGATCGTGGAATGAAGTGATTAAACTAAAAGCAGCAAAGAACTTTGACAAAGCATTTAAAAAACGTGAACCTCTGACTCAGTGAGGGTCAACTTGTGAAATTGCTGCCTCTAACTTGGCATCATAAAATAATGATGATGATGGTGATAATGGTGGGAGTTTCTACCATTTCTGAACACTTGCTAGATACCAGGCATGGTGCTACATTCTTCATAGGCATTACCTTATTTTGGCCACATAACTACAAGAGGTGGTTAGGATTTTTCCAATTTATAGATGAAGAAGCTAGAACTCCAGAGAGGTTTAGTAACTATGATCACATAGTTTTTAAGTGGCAATGCCCAGATTCATGATGAGGCTGTCTGACTCCAGAGCCTGTGCTCTGAGCCCACTAACTACTTTCACATCCACCTAGGCCAGTACAACCTGTCTCTCCATGGCAGTGACCTCACTCCTGTCTACCCCTGATTTTCTGCTTCTAACTTGCAGGTGGCAAATGAAGCAGTAGTACAGACACAGGTAGTTTTTGTTTCTAGCTTTTCTCCTTGTTGGGATTTAGGAAACTTTCTTCATTCCTTCCATTCTCTAGGTAACAGGGAACTTTGGTGCTGAATCAATAGCACTGACAACTGGGCAATTTTGATATAGCCCTTTGCTCTGTGTGTGTATGTGTGTTAGAGAGAGAGAAAGGGGGAGGGATGATATGTATCTTTCTAGAATTAAGTCAGCACAACAGGGGAGCTCATATCCCACCATCCCCAGGGAGGGTGGAGGTAGTAATATTTAGAGTCTGTGGGCTGGTGGTCGTGACCCCTGTGGGAAGAGGTCAGGGTGGGTCTTTGTTATTTCCCTGTAGGCGCTGAGCCTTCTCCTTGGAACAGGCAAACTGTGGGCCCTGAAAACCAAATACTGGTTCAAGAAATTCAAGAAAGCTTACCTCTGCCCTCTAAAAATAGGGCAATAGAGGGCAAGAGAGAGATTTAAAGCAGCTCTGTTTTATTTTTTTACCCTACTAATATATTTTCATTCTGTTTGTGAGTCCACCTGCATCAGACAGTCTTTCCTGGGGGGTATGACTAGTTCCATTCAGAGATCCTTATATCTGTTCCCTGGGGCCACTGGTCCTGGATTAATGGGGTTCATTGCATCTCTGCAGGTCAGAGAAATCATAGATGGGTTTTCAGTTCCATTTGATCTGGGCTTGTAGTTTAGATGAACCTGATCAAAGGCTTAGGATTATCTCGTCCTATCAAGAGGGAGGAATGGGACCAGCTTGGGAGGTTAGCTGAGCGCTAGCAGCCCTGAAGAGTAGGCAGGGAAGTGCAATAATAATTTTAGAGCACAATGTGTGCAGATGCGCAGGACACTGAGGATTCAGCTTCAAGCCGGATTCCAACAAGACAGACCATGCCCTCAAGGGGTTCACAGTCCCAGTATGAGAGAAAGGCCTCAGATTATAAAATAGGGTGATAAGGGCTTTGATAATTTTTATTTCCTATTTTGGGGGCTTTGGGCACATGGAATATCATTTTGTCTAGCCTGGTGGATAGGGAGATTAGGGGAAGATCTTAATTCAGGAGTTAGGTCTGAGATTTGAACCCGGGACTGAGGCCAAAATGTTTAGAACATTACTACTCAGATTTTTTTTTTCAAAGAAAGGTCTTTAGATTCGCATTCTCTTTCTCTGTCTGCAGCACCCCTCAGAGAGATTCTTAGGGCTCTCTGATGTCTATATTGAATTTTACCCTAATGGCCTGCTCAGGCCAAATTATCATTGTGGGGACTAAGATACTCATCAGAATGTTTGTTGCTATATTCAGACGGCCTTCGTTTCAAAACATGTCTGTACCACTTACTGCTGTGTGATTCTAAGCACATGACTTAGAATTTCCGAGCTTCCATTTCTCCATCTGTAAGATGGGGATATTGATATTCACTTCAGCAGGGCTTTTTAGAGAGGTAAGTGATGTAATACATGTCAAATGCCTAGCAGTGTTAGCTACTATTAGGAATACCCTCCATTTTCTCCATGTGTGCTTCCTTGAAAAGACCCAACTCTGCCCCCAGAGAAAGCCCTCTCCTAGGACTGTGCCACCCAATTTTCTCATCCTTTTAACATCAGGAAGATATGTATATTGCTTGGTGGGGAAAGGACTTGAAGTTATCTGATGCCCTTCCCCTTTTCTGTAATTTCTCATCCAAATGGAAAGGAACAGACCCATTGTGTTTCATTAATCAAGACTTGGAACTTGTTAACAAACAGTGTTTGTTACTTATAGTAAAGCCTGGTGTTTTTTTCCGCCCTCTCTGTTTCCATTCCTCTTTAATGAAAAAGAAGCAAAAATACAAGAAAAGTGAGATTTTATTATTGGAGAGTCTCCCTTCTAGGGGCTAGCCCATGGTTAGAAGATGCTACGCCCTGTGCATACCCCATCTATTCCTCAAGCTCTAGCCTGGCCTGCCTTGCTGTTGCATCTCCGGGAGCCTGGCACAGTTTCCCATACTTAGTGGATGCTGAGGAACATTTGTTAGAAGAATGAAGACATAGACCAGGCTCTTGCTAGACTGAAATATTGCTATTCTGCACACAGTCTCTGAATTTTCTAGCTTCCATGCTTTTGTTTATACTTAGCATGTCTCTCCCAGTCATGGCCCTATGGACTCTGGCTTGGAGTTGTTGGTGCCTTGTCTTACCCATCTTGTAAGAAAGTAAGCTCCTTGTAGGCATCAGCTCTGCATTCTTCATTTTTGAAGAAACATTGCACATGGCATGTCATACATTAACACTTATTGAGCACTTGCTGTGGTTTCAGTAAATGAGAGTTACATATGCTTGCTTATTTGTTGCCTGTACACCTTTATGAGATGGGTACTATGGTTAGCCCCATTTGATGGATAAGACGGCAGCTTTAAGAAATTGAACCTATATTACCAGGAAGTTAGTTGAACTCAATGTAGTAAAGTGGTTCTCTAAGACTTTTGAGGTCTGCAGCCTCCCCATACGGGACCTGCAGTCCCAAAGGTTGTTTCTGTCGGTGTGGAGAAGCTTCTCTGTTCGAGAGCAGTGCTGCCCACAGAACTGGACTTTGTAAAGCAAGAACGTGGTTGATTATATTCATCCTTCATTTCTAAAGAGTTTCTTAAGGATCTCAAAATGGACTAATATGTGTTATCATCTTCAAGCTTCAAAACAACCTTGAGACCTAGGTCAGGTGTTATGGTCCCGTTTTATGGATGATGAAGCCAGAGCCTGGAAGGAAGTGACTGTGAGAGGCGGAGCAAGTACTTGAACCCAGGTCTTCTGACTCTTAGCCAAGGCTCTTCACTACATTCTCCCTTAATACGTTTCACAGCAAAGCAAAACAAGAAAAATCTCCAAACAAATGAACATACGAGTGTTAAAGTTTGAAGCTGATCCTCAGAGAGGTGTCTTCTGGGAGCAGAGTGGGTTCTTTCCAGGAAGCTACTGGGAAGAGGGCTGACTTGAATACGAAGTCTTCTCGGGACTCCTGTGTCCCAGGAAATCAAGTTAGCGAGAGCATCCTGTTCTGGGTTTTTCTATCTCATTGTTTCTTGAATGTTGCTAACAGAAAAGGGACTCTGGTCCCTTGAGTCTGGGGGCTCAGCCCTATTTCCTCAGACTGAAGGGGGAAGGGAAGGAATTTTCTTCTTTGCTGTCTTTCTTCGTCTGTTCCTGCTCATGCTCTGCAAAGCTCCTGGGTCCCGGGGTGCCAGCCTTGGGCAAGAAGCTGCTGCTGCCTTGTTGCCCCCACCCCTCCAGACGCTGCTTCCCGGGAGGATTCCTGAAGGGATCTCAGTGGGACATTCCAGTTGGGCAAAGATGCAGCCTACTGCAGAAAGAAGGGACCCAGATTCCAATCGTGCAGTGCCCCAGAGAGAGGGAGATGGAGAGGTGTAGGGGGCTGACTACTTTCTTCCTTGATTTATCTTTGAGAATTCCTGGTTTGTTCGCCAAGCCACCTAGAATATGCATCACTGTACTTCCATTTTCTTCCTTTTCAAGATCCAAACCCATCTACTTTTGGCTTTATGAGCTGTGAGGAAGAATTTTTCACAGCCCAGAATTTTACTCTCTCACCTCCTCATTTTCTCTTCACTCTTTTTCCTCCTTTAAATGTTAGGTTTTTGGTCAACCAAAGATAAAGGTGGGAAGGCTGGGTGTGCCTCTGGGCCACAGGGATGTTGGCGTTCGTTTGCCAGATTCTCCTGCTGAGCTCAGCCTTGGCTGGCCCACAGAGCCTCCAGGTCCTGTGCTTTGTCACTGTGTGGTGACTGCTTTTTCTCTCCACTATTTCTTGGGTGTTGCCAGCAGATGGGGGACTCTGCTCCAGAAACTTCTTGGACCAGAAAGAGCACGTAGGGAGAACCCTGTTACTTTCCCAGCTTCCAGGCCAAGAATGAATTCTCATCATCCAAAGAAGATAGTTCACTTACTTTTATTTTAGAATCTTTAGGAGTAGACACTTTAAAAATAATACTATCTAGTCTTAAATATTTCCTTGTTTAGGGAGCTCCTTTCAATGTCTGCCCTAAAATCCGAGCTTTAACTAAAGACTTTTTCCTGCTGACACGTAGAGAATCAAGAGCAGCTTCTTACTTTAAGGCAGTTGCTTCCCTTCATAAAGGATCTGACTTTTATTTATTTATTTATTTATTTATTTATTTATTTGTTTGTTTGTTTTGAGGAAGATTAGCGCGGAGCTAACTACTGCCAGTCCTCCTCGTTTTTTTGCTGAGGAAGCCTGGCCCTGAGCTAACATCTGTGCCTATCTTCCTCTACTTTCTGTGTGGGATGCCTACCACAACATGGCGTGCCAAGCGGTGCCGTGTCTGCACCCGGGATCCAAACCGGCGAACCCCGGGCCGCCGAGAAGCGGAACGTGCTCAGTTAACCGCTGCGCCACCGGGCTGGCCCCAGGATCTGACTTTTACATCTGTCTTGTGATGTACAACCATTTCCGAGATTCAGGATGGACAAGCTTTAATTGTGGCTTCCGGTGATGTCATTAGGCCGGTGGTGAGCAAGTTGGGAGCCCTTTTTGTCCAGTGAAAGATGAAGAGATTGTTTATTATTCAATCTTTGAGAGTAAAATATTAACATTTAGGGAATCCGGATGAAAGGTAGGCGGGAATTCTTTGGACCTGAAATTATTTCATCATGAAAAGTTAAAAATGATTTTGGCAAGAAATGATTTAAACCTTAGTTCTTTGTTTGGTTTTTAAGAAGTTAAAGAGTGTGAGAGAGGGCCTTAGCACACTCTGATTTTCCTTTTCATTATTCAGCTACAGCAAAGTTGATATTTCAGCAGCCTCCCAGGGATGGAGGAACTCTGAATCTCACTTGAGGGCCTGGCCAGACCAAGCTGGGGTGGCCCTCAGGGGGAACTGGGAGTGTAGCCTTCTGGAATTATCCAAGAAGCTGCCAGGCCAGAGCAAGGCCATCAAAGAAGGAAGGTGGGGAAGGCCTAGAGCCTGGAGGGCAAGGAGCACAGATGCTCCCTGGGGCGATGGTGCAAGGTTGTGAGAGAACTGAGGAAGGAGTAGGCCTGGGGCAAATGACAAAGGATCTTGTGATCTCCAGAGTCTGCTGTACCAGGAATAGTCAGCTCTTGGGCTGGCTCACCTTGGAATAGCTTGCAAAACACTTTCACAGTTCCTTTCCCTTCAGAGCATGGGAGGGAGGCAAGACAAGTGGTTTTCTCCGCATTTTATGGATGCGGGTAGTAAGGCCCAGGGAGATGATGCTGTTGGCTCAGGGACACAACTCTTAAATGACAAAGTCAGTATTTGAATCTAGGTTCCTTTTTTTTTTTGAGGAAGATTAGCCCCGAGCTAACTGCTGCCAATCCTCCTCTTTTTTGCCAAGGAAGCCTGGCCCTGAGCTAACATCCGTGCCCATCTTCCTCTACTTTCTGTGTGGGACGCCTACCACAGCATGGCGTGCCAAGCGGTGCCATGTCCACACCTGGGATCCAAACCGGCGAACACCGGGCCACCTAGAAGCGGAATGTGCAAACTTAACCACTGCGCCACCAGGCTGGCCCCAGATCTAGGTTCCTTTTTATGAAGTGTATGCTCTTTCACTGGCATTTCGCTGTCCCTGTAATTGCAGGATGGTGGCCTGGGCAAATGTCAGGGTAGGAATTGTCACCGGTGTTTCCCTTGTATGGAACTCAGGCCTGTGAGTTTTGTCTCATTCTAGATGTCCACAAATTCCCCTCCATCTTGCAGCCTCCACAGGCCTGGCTGCCATGGACTGTTCCCAGCAATGCGGGACCAGCAGTGTTGCCACCACAACTGGACAGAGGCTTAGCTGGGCCTCTGTGAACCAGAGACTCGCTATAGCAGGCTTGACTTAGGGCAGGAAAGGATGACCCATTCTGCCAACCTGCTAATGCTGACTTCCTACCAGAACCCCCAGAGACTTAGAGCCCCGCTTTAGCTCTGACCCACTTTTGTTTGGCTGAGCTGCACAGGGCACTGTCTGCAACTCTGCCAGCTTGCGCCTTAAGGGGAAATGAGCTCAATTAAGTAGGCAGGTCTCAGTGAGGCTTTTCTGCAATGCCGTTATTAATCTCATGGAGCATGGAAAAAACATTACCTTGCATGTCTCTGCCCCATTTTCCTCTGTGTTGATGTTCAGGACGGAGGATCACACAGGGGGATGCCTTTGCTGCCAAATGAAAAGGCTAGTTTCCCTCCAGCCAGGATGGGCTGTCTTTCTTTCTGCCTCTCTGCCTCTCTCTCTTCCTCCCGCCTCCCTCCAAAGGCCCCAGGACCCCACTGTGAACCCCACAGATTGTCATGGCCTTGGTTCATGGAAGGGCAGGAGTGTGTTATAACTTTGTTTTCTGAACTTCTGCTTTTTTTGGAACAGAGCAGCACTTTCCAGAGGTGATGCTGGGGGAAGAATTTCTTAGCCTAAGTCTGGACCAGGTGTGCAGCTTGATATCCAGTGACAAGCTGACCGTTTCTTCAGAAGAGAAGGTATGGCATGGCTCTTTGGTGACACAGGAGCCTCACTTGTGAGGTGGTTACGGGAGGGACTTGTGGTTCAGGGAGATCTTTTCTCTTTTCCAGAGAGAAAAAAAGGAGCTTATTTGTCATCCCTTTAAATTAAAGAAACAAAAAAGGCCTTCTGGCTTATGACCATTCACTTCCTGAATCCTTTAAAAAGAAATAACGGTGGTGACGATGATGGTGACAGAGCTGCCCCTATTCATGGAACGTTGACAGTTTGCCAAGTGCTGTGCTCAGTGCTTTATGATGTTGGGCTCACTCAGCCTTCACCACAGCCCTGTGAGGCAGGCATTGCTGTTGCCCCACTTGACCGATGAGGAAGCTGAGACTCAGTGGAGTTAGTCAGCTTGCCCCAGGTCACTCAGCGGATCACTGCGAGCTGGGGTCTACCTGTCACCTGATCTTAACCGCGGGCCCACGTGGCCTCTTGTAGTATCATTGAGCATTTAAGCCAGAGCAAACCGGTGAGAACATCTATTTCAAAAAGGGATTGAATTTTCACTGATGAGGAAATTGAGGCCCACAGAGGGGATAGGAACTGCTGAAGGTCACACAGTTAGTCAGTGCCCATGCCGGGACTAAAGCCCAGGTTTGTTGACACCCAGTCTCCTAACTCACTGACCACATACCTCCTCCTTTGTGCCAGAAGCTTGACTTCTGCCCACTGCTTTAGCTGACCTGTGACTGCTGAGCTGTCTTACCTCTAGGCCTTCCCTATCGCTGACTCTCTGCTTGGATTATTCTCCCTTTCCGATATATATGTTACATCTTCTTTATCCATTCATCCGTTGATGGACACTTAGGTTGCTTCCATATCTTGGCTATTGTGAATAATGCTGCAATGAACATGGGGGTGCATATATCTTTCTGAGTTAGTGTTTTCCTTTTCTTTGGATAAATACCCAGCAGTGGAATTGCTAGAACATATGGTAGTTCTATTTTTAATTTTTTGAGGAGCCTCCATACTGTTTTCCATAGTGGCTGCACCAATTTACATTCCCACCAATAGCGCAGCAGGGTCCCTTTTCTCCACATCCTCATCAATACTTGTTATTTCTTGTCTTTTTGATAATAGCCATTCTAACAGGTGTGAGGTGATATCTCATGGTGGTTTGGATTTGCATTTCCCTCATGATTAGTGATGTTGAGCATCTTTTCATGTACCTGTTGGCCATTAGTATGTCTTCTTTGAAAAATGTTTATTCAGATCCTCTGCCCATTTTTAATTGGCTTGTTTGTTTTTTTTTTTGCTACTGAGTTGTATGAGTTCTTATATTATTTCCTCATTTATAAAGTGATGGTGGTAATAGAACGTATTCTCAGGATGGTTGTGGGGATTAAATGGGATAACATAAGTAAATGCCTGCTTTAGTACCTGGTACCTAGTAGGTGCTTGATCAGTGCTAGCTGAGTTTATTATTGATCTTGCATCTGGAATTAATTCCTTTCTCCTCTGTGTTCCAGGATAACACTCACCTTGTTCTGCTTTTTATTATAGTTAGTTCTGAGCTGATCTTACCTCCTCCCTCCCTGATGGTACGGACCATGTCTTATCTCTGTGTCCTCAGAAATGCTCAAGAAATGTCTCTTGAATTGTCCTAGTCCACTCTTAGTGTCCAATAGCCTCAAATAATGGCTGTTATCAATGGAATATTTAAGGAAAAGCCCTTGAAAAGGATTTTACATTGGAGATAAGGCTGTGTCCAAAGGCACATGTCCAGAGTATGAGGTGAAATACACAAGCCCCTGCCTGTCATACTGCAAAAGTTTGGTCAAGAACAAAAGCAGGTTTTTATTGGCACTATGGGCTGTTCCGAGACTTCAGAGGAATCTCTAGAAGATGACTGGCACAACAAGCTGGACTCTCCCTTAGGCTCAGGGAGGAATCTCCTTCCATTAACTGAAGTGAAACAGCACCTCCGGGGAAAGAATGCCTGTGGTCAGGCCATGGGCCCCTTCCTGCCCCAACCTCAGCAACCCTTTGTTCTTGCTGAGCCTGTTTACTGTCTTCTCTGGATTGTGCTACCCATTTGACACAATTTAAAGGGATGAACCAGTCAGTTGAGTGGCTGTGTGAATGTTGTGGCAGTCGGTCACTTTAGGTCCTGCTTGAGCAGGTCCTCAAGTGTCGTTTGAGAAAATGGGAGCAGTTATATAAGCAGCAAGATTTGGATCAACTTGGGAGTGTTTGGGTTGAGAAGGAAGGACCCTATTACCTTGAATTCATTCTGGCCCATCCTTCTCTGAGATCGTAGTAAGGTTTCTTCACGTGAGGGCTTATCTCTGCTTGCTATGCCAGGGTGGGGGTGGAGGTGGGTGTTGTAGTGAGAGGCATTACAGTACCCTGGAAACCACCTGGGCTTTGGACTCAGGCAGACTTCCATGGTTCCATGCTTGGCTTCATGATTACTAGTATTTGACCTTGAGAAGTCACTGGTTTCTTTGAACCTTAATTTCCTTCTGTGTAAAATGGGAATAGTAAGAGTCTCTCCCTTATAGTCTCTCCCTTATATATAGTTGTCATGAGGGTTAGAGATAAGTAAATATCAAATATGGTGTTTGGCAGGTGCTCAATAAATGGCAGCTGCCATTGTAATTACCACGATCCTCTATTTTGAGGCACCAATGATAATAGCAATAATGTCAATTTTTGCCATTGATAATGGTAAAATAAGCCATTGAGTTAATTTTATCTTTCCAGAAACAAAGAAACATGAAATTAAATATACTCGCTTAAAAACTGTCTATAGTGGCTCTTGTTTATTCATATGCTTATGTATGAGTCGCTCTTTCTGTAGAATCAGTTAGGCTATAGGTATTTTTCACATTAATGAAGTTGTGTTTCATATTTAGTTCATATCATAAAGTGTTACTTTGGAGTTCTGTGATGCTTTTCGGAAAGTAGATTACTCATGATCTTGATGCCTTGGTACGTTTAAGATTAGCAGTGTAATTCTGAGGCTTATGGGTCTGGCGACATTCTCTTTGGCTAAATCCATAGTTTTATTTCCCCTGAACTGATCACATATTGCTGGAAGTTAAATAGCTGGAAACTTCTTACAATTAGATGTTTGTCATTTAAATGCCGGCCCTTTAGACTTTGAAAATTCTGTGATCTGTTCCAGATTTGGTGATTTCTACTCCATTTAATTAAATTGCATATGATAGGCAATCTCTTGCATGCACAATAGATTTTTCTTTCAATATTGCATTATAGTGAAATTTTTTGAGTGTATGTGAAGTAATATCAGGGACCTTAATTTAAGTTAAAATTCAACTGCATTTTATGTTAACATTTGCAGAAAACTCAACTGAGTCAGTAATCAGATAACCTGTATTTAGCTAAATCCACACTTGAACAGCAGTATCAGCTGTATTATCACTGACTTCTCTGCCTGCAGCCCACAGGTTTCTTTCAACATCTATTGTAGAATGCAGCCAGATTTCAGACACTAAAATGTGAAAAATCTATGCATCTTAAAATAGAGGAAATGCGGTATTTTAGTGTTAATGATGATTATAAGTGTCACTGGCTGGGTCCAGGCAGCTTGCTTGTTGGGAGTTTGAAAGGTACCATAGGTTCTGCAGGCAAGAGTGGCTGCTGTTCAAATCCTGGTTCCACCGCCTTAACAGGCTGAGTGACCTTGGGCAAGGTATTTATCTCTCACCAGAATGTGTGCACCATATATAGTCAGGAATTTTGTCTGTCTTATGGTCACTGCTAGAGTGGTATCAGGTTCATGGTAGACACTAAAAAAATATCTCTTGAATGAATAAGTAAAAGAAGCTCTCTAAGTCTCAGTTTTCTCATCTGTAAAAGGAGGGTAATGATAGTGTTGTATCTAATAGAGTTGCTCTGGAGATGAAACAAGATGACACACAGGAAGTGTTCATTACCGTAAGATATGATTATTGCTGCTACTATTAGTAGTAGTCCTACTGCTGCTAGTAGTCGTAATAGTAGTAGTAGTTGTAAGGGTTGACTGGGGTCTTTCTTAAGGGGATGCTTTTCCAAGAGCCCCTATTGGTCTGGATGGTTGGCATGACCTGGGGCTTGGTGCCTATCAGGGGCTGAGAGTGGTAGTGGCCTCTTGCGCCCCAGCACCCCCAACCCTGTCTGGGCCTCTCCCAGGGCTCAGATACTGTTCTTCTTCCCACTTCACTTGCTTTTGCCCATGCCGTATCTCCTTCCCTGTACTCTAACTCCTTGAAGGCTGTGTGGGTACCTTAGCCATCTCTGTGTCATGCACAGTGCCTGACACAGTGCCCCGGAGGCACCAAGAGGTGCTCAGCAGACCTTCCCTGAGGGAGTGAAGAGGCAGGCTGGGGCTGGGTTTTGCTCTGAGCCAGCTGAGGTTATGGGAATAATTTTAACATTTTCCTGGAGAATAAGGACAAATGTGGGAACTAGAGGTCAGAGGAGGGCATGGATCTTTGCCATTTTTTCTCTTGTTTTTCCTTCGTGTAGTTTTTGGTTTTGTTTTAAAATTCCTGTTATTTGAGAGAGGACAAAAGGATCTGTAGGAGTCACAAAACCACTAGTTCTTCGGGTAGGGCCTTCCCCTTCCTCCCCGACCCTCACCCCACCCCGAGAAAGAGGCAAGATGCAGGGGAGCAAGTCCCTCCCAGTTGCCTGAGTCTTCCACGTGGGAGGTGATGCAGGGTCAGAGCGAAGCCTGTGCGCAAATAGCCTGTTTCTTGTGTTCCCCTTGGAGGCTCTGACCACGGACAACTCGGTGACCCAGGGGCAGGGGAGGCAGCCTTCTGGGACAAACACACTCTAAGGAGAAGAGATAAGACTCCTGAGTTCCATGCAGTTTTGCCTCTGAATTGCTAGTTATTGGACTTTTTGAATCTTTGCTTTCTTAGCTGGTAAATATGTTTCTACTTCTCAAGAATTCCATGCCTTCTTATGAAACGTGAGGCTTTTCAGAGTGAAATGGCCCACATTTTCACACATACAGGTCAGGAAGAAAGTGGCTAGGTCTCTTCAAAAAATTAGGTTAGTGTCAAGTATGTGTTGTAATGAGAACTACTGGTTAGTTTCTCTCTGCACGATCACATTTTTTAATGTGCTATTATCTCCTAAAACTGTAAGCAGGGGCCAAATTCTGATACCTTATCTCCTGGAAGGGTAATTAGGCCCTGGTCTCCGGGGATCATTAGTGTTGCATGATGCGTGCCCTCCTGTCTGAATTCCTAGCTTCCCCAGCCAGCAATGGGTGTGAGATAAAGGCTGGACCTCTTCACCCAGTAGGCTGGGCTTGAGTGCTTGCTGCTGAGACATTATCTGGTGATTGAGCAGGTATATCCTATATCTGCCTTGCTCTGAGGTCAGCATTAGAGCTGCCAACTTCTCAGACTGCAAACAATGATCTGGCCTGGGCCCCTGCCTCAGCATTACTTTTTTTGCTCTTCTCCTTCGGAGAGTGCGATTCAATAAGCATCTATGAGCAGAATACCATAGCACTATGACCAACAGTCTACCTTGACTGCTCACTGTTCTCCAGCTACATTTCACAAAAAATATTTTTTAAAAAATGTGGCATTTGTATTGAAGTGAGTTCAGAGACATGAACAAATAAAAGTGGAAAGCTCAACTTTTTGCAAAGTGAAACACTCACATAGCTAGCACCCAGATCAAGAACCAGAACCTGGGACTCCCTTCCGTCACTACCCCCAAACATGAGAAGTGTGGCTACTATCTTAACTTCTTATAGGTCAGTTTTGCTGGTTTTTGAACTTTATATAAATGAAATACCAGTGTGTGTTGTATGCTTTTGTGTCTGACTTCTTTTTGCCCAGCATACTGTTTTGCACATTTCTAGTTCTTACAATAACTCACAAGGCAGACATTATTGTCTCCATTTTGCAGAGGAGGAAACTAAAGCTTCCTATTGGTAGATAGTTCTGTGATTTGAAGCTGAGCATGCCTGCCTACCAGGCCCCTGCTGTTTATTAATGAACCCCGACTGAGAGACAGAGGTGAGTGATACTTAGTCATTACTATTTAAGCACTCACTGTCTGGTGGGCCGACAGACCGAAAACATGAATCCATAATATGTGGCCGAGAGAGGTCGTTGCCTGTCATCAAAGTTGGAGGAAAACACCCTGGAGTATTTTATTCCAGGTTGCTGGTTGAAGGCCGTATAGAAAAGGGAATATTAGAGCTTAAACTTGGAGAACGCGAGTAGGATTTTGGAGAGCCATTCAGGTTGAAGGAATTGTAGTAATAAAGACATAAAAGTTTGTAGTAAGTTACTGTGCTTGGGGGAAAAGTAACCCGTGTGATGAGAATCAAAGGTCTTTGCAGGGGATAGTGGGAGAGGAGGCTGAGAAGGGAGTGGGGGTCTGTGGAGAGAGTTAAGGAATGAGGACTTTCTTCTCTGGGTCAGTATTTACCCAACTGTGTGCCATAAAACTACAATATTGTGAGACATTTGTAGGGGTTTAGGTAAAAGAAAAGAAGGAAGGTTCTCAGGTCAGATCCACTTAGGAGTCAGCGGCTAAACAAACAAACTAGGTTAAGGAACTGCAGGACATGTCAGAGCTTTTTTTGTTAATGAGCTTTGTGAATCTCTAAAGGGAGTTCAGGTGTGTGGCATGATGTGTTGCCCGGGCTCATTTGGTCCCGGAACCCCTTTGCTTCAGAATGTCTCCTGCCTGTAGAATTCCAAGGAACACATTATAGAGAATGGTCTTGAGAGCACCTTTGGTTGCCACAAATATTCTATGATTTATTGCATCTGTTGTTTTTCCTTTTGGCAGTTCATTTCATTAATGACGTATAATTTTTGGTTGTGAGTCCATCTTCAGAGGGTATTATGTTCATGGTAGTCTGGGTTGCCCTGGGCTGTGGAGGTGCCCCTATAGGGCAAGTTTACTAGTTAGGAAACAGTTTTTATATTATTTTTTTGTCTTGAGTTTCCCCTGTACCACCTGGATAATGTCAGTTCAAACCCCACATGTGTATGTGGCGTGAGCTTTGGGTTCTGATTTCTTGAAGAGGAAGTTTTTATTCCCCCAGCCACAGGAGATGGCAAGCTTCCTTCCCCTTCCCATGGCAGACAGGTGGGGTTCATCTAGCCCCACTTTTACAGCTAGGGCAACACTGTGGCCTGTGTCCTAGGAGTAGCCTAGGCATTCTACTGATGGGACTCCAGTCCCAAACCCTTAAAGCTCATGTGTGAACTCTAGAGGCCTGTGAGCCATTTTGTCCTCAGCTTCCATTCAGCTCCCAGACTTGAATTCCTTCTCATCTAAAACACTTGGGCATTTCCCTCGTGCTTTTGAGTATGGCTCAAATCTTAATTTTTTTTGTAATACATCCTTTTCATGTGCTTGAAGCTATAGGGGAAGATTTCCTTCCACGTCAGCTCAGTTCACCATATTGACTGGAAGGCATTCTCCATCCCTGTGTCAGGCTCCAATCATTTTGGGATTCATGTCTCTCAGCTTGCAAGCATTTTTATCGAAAACCATTGTGCTTCAGTCCTTTTCTTTGTCCATTGCAGAATCATGGTGAACGTCTTTTTGCTGGCTGTGTGCAGCAGTGGAAAGCTGAAGTAGCATTTCCAAGCAAGGTGGTGTCACTGTTTTAGTTTTGTCATCATTTTTGTTTATATGAAGTCAGATATCTGGCAGTGTACTATTGTAGGAAGAGAACCGTATGCCCAATCCTTCCTTCTTTGATTAATTTATTCATTCTCAAGAAGCATTTATTGAGTGCTGTCTATGTAGCAGATAGTGTGTTAGTCGCAGGAGAGACAATGATGAACAGATAAACACAAGATCCCTGCCTTTGTGGAACTTAGAATCACATGAGGGAGACGGATTTTATCAAATATTTACACCAATAAATATATAGCTGCAAACTGTGCCATGTGCCGCGGAGGAAATGGACAGGGTGCTGTGAAAGCGTCACTTGAAAGCTGTGGTTCTAGTTGCTGCTCTGTCACCAATTAGCCAGGTCATGTTGGGCAGACCACTTTCCCTACTCTCTGCCTTACTTTCCCTTTTGTGAGTGACTCTAGCGGTATTACAGGGCCCTTGTGAGTCTGAAAAAAAGCAACTACAAGAAAGAGCTTTTAAGTGCCCTATAAACTTTTATGATAATGGTACTGTCAGAAAGATGAATGCAACTGGGTAGATCTTCTAGAGTCTGGGGAGCCTTCAGACCAGGAACTCTCCCAGCCAGTAATATGCTAGTAAATGCTTAACGACTAGCTCTCCAAAAAGATTTCCAAAAGCCCTGATTCGTTTGCTGATTCATTTGCCAATTTCCATGGTGTAAATATTTCCACCAAGACTGATTTCAAACTACCAGTGTAATGTCCCTAAACACTGAGTTGGGGAAAAAACATGCATGATGAGCTCCAGCACCAGCACACCACCGCTCCCAGCTGTCCTCGGTATTGTGTGTGTCTATGAGTTGGGAGTTTGGTTAACGTAACTCTTGTTAAGCTTTGGTTTAAGAAACAACAGCAGAAATTTGACAGAATCATTCTTGTGTCTAGAAGTGCTGTCTTATTGATTTAAAATCATGGCAGCAAATTTGGCAAATGCTATTCGCTCGACCCCTGGGAAAGAAAATGGTATGTACTGGGGATGCACCAGGAGGGCTTAAAGGATTGTAATGAAGATGATGGGTGTAGGAGTGTGGTTTCCCAACTCACCAGCGTGCCCAGCTTTCTCAACTAATTGTGCCTCTGAGATGCAGTATTGCCTAACGTGAGAACTTGGAGTTTTGGAATTAGAGGTGAGTTCACATCCCAGATCCACTATTTCCTGCCAGTATGACCTTGGACAAGTTGCTAACCTCTGAGGCTGTTTCCTCATGTGTAAAATGTGAGCAGTGATACCTACTTCACAGAGTTTTTGGTGCACTAAATGAGATCCTGTGTGTAAAATGCCTGGCATGTGCCTGTTGTTAGTGATAAAGTTAGTCCTTCTCAGATCTTGAGTAACAAATCAGGTCCATGTGCAGGATCCTAGCCTTTCCCCTGACGTTCTCAAAATCAGCTTATTTTCTCCTGGCCTGTGTTTTGCTGAGAATCGCCCTTAACTGGATCTTTCCCCTTGCCAAGTCACTGCCCTGCCCATTTTAACGTGAGTCCTTCTTGATTCTCAAACACATTTTGAAAGCAGAGGTAAGTGCCCCAGAGTTCCCCACTTTACTCAAAGTGTGCAGGTACAGTCCGGCTTGGCAGCCTGTGTAACGAGAGTGGTGGGTAGAAGGATCAGGTTCATCTGGTGTGCTCTGGCCAAGGCTTGTGCTTACTTTGGAAGCGTGGTGAGCCAGGGACTGTGAAATCCAATTTTCTCCAACTCCTTTCCACATAGCAACCTTGTAGCAGTGAAGAAATTGGTTCTGGAACATGAAGCAGTGAGGAAATGTTGCTATTTCTTTGTTTAAAAGTGAAACCCTAAACAGGCCTTGTGTCAGCTGATTATTTCATCGTGGGACTCATAAAAAGTATTTTCATCTAAGTAGACATCACTCTATCCCATGATTGAAGCCATAGGGTCTCTGCTTAGATTTTATAGACCAGGGGTTGACACAGTTTTCCTATAAAAGGCCAGATAGTAAATATTTTAGGGTTTGGGGTCCCAATTCACCTCTGCTGTTGCAGTGCGAAGGCAGCCGCAGACAATATGTAAATGAGTGAGTGTGGCTGTGTTCCAATAGAATTTTATTTATGAAAACAGGTGGCAGCTGAATGTGGCCTGTGGGCTGTAGTCTGCCAACTGCTGCTGTAGACGTTTGAGAGGCCACTGAGGACTATGGGTGAGAGCATGAGCACTGAGTGGGGTTTGTGTGGATCCAGCCCTGCTGCTTCCTGGCTCTGGACTTAAGCGAGTTGCTTAGTAAGGGGCAGGAGCGTCTACTCTTTGGGTTCTCATGAGAGTCCAGGGAGACATGTCTCTGAGGAGTGTGGTGCAGGGCCTGGCATGTGGTGGATACCAGCTGCTGCTGCTGCTGTTACTCAGTGCCCCCTTGCCTCTGCCAGTCTCTTGATGGGAGGGGCTGTTGAGAATGATTTTAGGCACACTGAAGGCTAAAGCTAGTTGGCAGTTTATTTGCTTGTCTATTTTTCAACCACGAAGTCTAAAAGCAAAAAATATGCAGCCTTCTCTAGTTGCTGAGAAGGTCACCATTGTTGCCTGTGCTGTGGCTTTCACAGCTGAGTAGGTAAACAGTGCAACCAAGTGGGACCAGTTAGACAAGTCAAGCCAAAAATAAAGATAAGGTTAAATATCGACTTCATTAGACTCAGCTTGCCTCTTAGCTTTTATAACAAAGACTAGGCTGGTTAATGGGGATGGGCATGATCAGTAAACCTTACCTTCTCAAGGACTTGCAGTTCATTCTTCTGCAAAGCTTTCTCAACCAGCCACCTGCTCTGTGCCTGACATTGTGCTAGGTGGCAGGAGGTGCAGAGACAGAGCAGGTACCCTTTTCACCCTGTAAGAGCTCACAGTCTAGTCAAGTGGAGCAGAAGGAAGTGTAGATAACCACAATGCAAGGCAGAAGGGGACTGTGGCTGCCCACCACCTAACCCAGCAAAGCCAGACTTCTCCAGCATCCTTTGGTCTGCAGTCTGCTCTGCTCCAGCCTGGGCAGATTCCACTGCCTTCTTACATGCTTATTCTGAACTCATTTGACCATTCATTCATTAAAAAAGTATTTGAGTGTGTATTATGTGCCAGCAAATAAGACAAGGTCCCTGTTCTCATGGATCTTAAGGGCTAGTTGAAGAAACACAGTTATTCACAAAACAATGCTGTGAGGGTGAGAGACATAGCTGTATAAGATATAATAATAAAAAAACCGAACTAGACAAGGAGGATTTCCATGGTGTGTGTTTGTTTGTACACATGTAGGTTATTTTATACAGAAATGGGAGCAAACACTGCATACATACTGCGTCTCTCCTTCTGTCCCATTCCATTCATTCTCTTTCCTTCCCTTCCTTTCTGATGGATTCCTTTCTGAGTCCTTGTCCAATTTGAGCTATACCCGACCTGACTTAAGTATGTATTTAGGAAATAGGACCAAGCATTTTAGGGGCAAAGCATCATTAGCATGTCAATACACATAAAAAATATAGTTATGTTAAGAAAAATTAGAGGTTTCTTCCTCCTCCCTCCCCACCCCCCCAGGAGACATGGCTTCCATTTCAACTTGTAAAATTTGAAATTGTAAATTTTGTTGCAGTATTTTTCCATTTCCCTTAGAATTTCTTTTCTTCTCCCTTCCACTTTTTATTTTGAAAAATGTCAAACTTATAGTAAAGTTTGAAAGAATGAATGTTCATATTCTCTTTACCTAGATTCACCAGTTAACATTTTGCCTCATTTGCTTTCTCTCTCTCTCTACAGATTTAACCTTTTATTTTGCTGAATCATTTGACAGTAAATTTCAGGTATTATGACACTTCATTCCTAAACACTTTAGCCTGTACCTTCTAAGAACAAGGAAATTCTCTTTTCTACCCATAAGACCATTATCATACCAAAGAAATTTAATACTGGTACAATAATATATGGTGGGTATTCACATTTCCTAACAGTTTCAAGAGAGTCCTTTATGGCTGTTTCTTTTTAATCCATGATCTAATCATGAATCATTCATTGGGTTTAGTTCTCATGTCTCTAAATCCCCTTAATCTAGGACTGTCTCCCTGCCCTTTTTTTTTTTTTAAATCTTTTGTAATATTCACAGTTTTGATGAATCCAGGCCAGCTGTCTTGTAGAGTGTTCTAAACATGGAGTTGTCTGATTGTTTCCTACGAGATTCAGGTTGCACATTTTAGGAAGAATATCATAGGGGATGCTGTGTCCTTCCCATTAAATCACAATCAGGAATACGGTGTAAGTTTGTCCTGTTATTGGTGGTTCTAACTTTGATTGCTTGTTATAGGTTGTATCTGCCCATTTGAGGCTATCTTCACCTGCCTCGTAATTAATAAGTAATCTGTGAAATGCTATGTTGAGAACAGTGAATATCTTGTTCCCTAACTTTTCAATGACTTTAGCATCCTTTGATGATCTTTGCTGAATCAGGTACCATATTGGTGGTTGCAAAATGATGTTTTTCTAATTCTATCATTCTTTCTACATTTATTACCAGGCATTTTTCTGTGAATGAGAGCCCTTCCTGTACTTGTTTCAGTATCTTTATGGACTCATGGATTCCTTTTTTATTCATTGTGTTATGATCCATTAACTATCTTTTTCTTTTAACTAAGAACATTTTAAATTGAAGTATGATTTACACACAGCAAAATGTATAGATATTAATTGTACAATTTGATTATTTTTGACAAATACACATGCACACGTAACTCCCACCCTATAAAGATGCAGAACATATCCATCGCCACGAAAAGTTTCCTTTGGCTCCCCCAGCCCCGTGAGCAGCACTGATCTGATTTCTTCATTATTCTATTTGATGTTTAAATTGTCCCAAATGTTGGCAGTGAAAGTTCCATTAAGTTTGAGCACCTTCTTGCTTTCTAGCACAAGAAAGTATTCTGTTTTATTCTTAGTTACTACTCCTACTCCTACCACCACTACTACTGCTAATTATTATTATTATTATTGTTTTCCACCAGCTGAAACTATCTTGCGGTATGAATACTAGTTTCACCATTTCTCCATTGTGGGCTTTAGGTTGTTTCCTTTTTTATCCTGTTGCAAAAATGCTGCAGCAGACATCTTAGAACACATATTCTTGCACCACTTTTGTGAATATTTTTGTAGGCTAGAGCTCTAGCAGTGGTATTTCTAGGTCGAAGAATATGCACATTTAAGTTTTTGATTGATATTGCTAAATTCTTCCCTCCTGTCTTAAAAACCCTCGTTAATTGTTTCCACAAACAGCGCTGGTTTCCCAGCAGCCTTACCAACATCGAATTGTATCTGACTGTGTGTATATGGTAGAGCAGGGTTTGAATTTGGACTTATCCTCGAGCAAGGCAAATATCCAAACCATAGATCCTCCTTTTTGGTTCCAAGCCCAGTTTTGATTTGTACAGAAATGAAATCTCTCTTCAAAGGAGAGGTTAAACCCAAGGAGAAATTTTTGCCACTCTTTGTCATTCGGTGTCACATTCACCATTACACCAACTTTTGGCAGAGGATGTGCTTATGTTTTTATTCTGCATTAACCAAACATGGGAGATAAATGAAAAGGGGGGGGCATGAGGGGAATGATGACATTGCTCCCGGGGCTGCTGGTCCTCTTGAGCAGTTTTTATAAAATTGGGTTCACAGTCACTGTTCTGTGTTTCTGCCCTTAAATAACTATTGAAACTGATATTTATTTGCAGTGAATCTGGATGATTCTACATTCAGGGTAGCGGGTTTAGCAGAACGTTTGTGAGTGCGTGTGCAATCACTCTCTGATGTCAGCTAGCAAACAAAGACTTTCTGTTTCTGTTTTATTTTAAATATTGGACCTTAGATTAAACACCTTTGTGGATGGCTTGTAGCGTTTTTTTTTTTTTTTCTCTTTTCAGGTTAGGAATTTGTTTGAAAGCTGTTGTCTCTTTGCTAAAGTTTCCTGGGTTGATTTTCTTTATAGGTATTTGAAGCTGTGATTTCGTGGATCAATTATGAGAAAGAAACCCGTTTAGAGCACATGGCAAAGCTGATGGAACATGTCCGTCTCCCTCTCTTGCCTAGGGATTACCTGGTTCAGGTGAGTGCTGTGCTGTGTGAAGAACCAAGTACCTCTCTGCTTACCCCAGCCTCTAGGAATAGCAGTGGGCAACCCTGGTTGTATGGGGTGCTTGAGGAGTTTTACGGGTCTTTTGTATGCATTGAGGGCACCAACCCACTGGGCTATGTGTGAGTCGTGGTAGTGTAAGGTTTAAGAGCATAGGCTTTTGAATAAGACACCGAGGTTTCAGTCCCTGCTCTACTACGTGTTAGCTTGGAGTTTTTATTTAACCTCTTCAAGCCTCAGTTTCTTCTTCCATGGAAGGGAAATTATAATAGAGCCCAGTGGGGTTGTTGTGGGGACCAAAGGAGTTACAGACAAGTCAGGTGTTTAGCATGGAGCCAGGCATAACAAACATTCGATAGAAATTAGCTGCTTTTATTGTGAAGGACTAAAGCAAGAAGGGTCATTTCCATAATGTCCCTATGTTTCTTTTCGCCTTAGTTTTAGGCAACTTGGGCCGCCATTTAGGACTATAAAAACCAGCTCCTCACAGGTGCCTGGAACACATTATATCTGCTTCCTCTGAGAACATGGTGCCATATGTTTTCTCATTTAATCCTTGTAACAACCCTGTGAGCAGAGATTATAACCTGCTTTTTACAAATTTGGGTCCTGAGGCTTATGGAGGTTGGGATTTATCTGGTGTCATCAGCTAGGAGGAGGCAGGTTCAGGATTCAAATCCAAGTCACCAGGCCCTAAAGCACACGCCTTCCACTAAGCAGGCTGCTGCCTTTAATCCTCTCTGTTCTGTTTATCCATTACATGTCTTATTTTGTATAGTAAATGGCATTAGATACTTTTACAAGCAGGCAGAGGATAAAACTTTAAACGTGTGAGCAAAGCAAAATACCAAGGCAGTAGGCCAACCCTCAGCTATCCCCAAGAAGTCTCTGGAAAGAATGGAAGGTGTGAAGCAAGGATAAGAGGAGATTCAGCAGCCAGCAGCCTAGCTCGGTCCCTTCCCAGCCATCTAACACTGGGCAAATGCTCAACCTTTTTAACCCTCGGTCTTCTCATCTGGCAAAAATAGCACCTGCCCTTATAGGATTGTGAGTAGAATGAGATAATCCATGTAAAGGCTGTAATCCAGTGTTGACTGAATCCTAGTTGACATTACTACAGTCTTCATGAGCACTGCTGCCGTTGGTAGTAGTGAGAGACACAGTACCCTCACAAGTTCTTGTAAAGTCCCCAGCTCATGACACTGTTGACCACAGGCTTGAAGGGTCCCTGAAATGTTCTCTGAGTCTCTGAACCACAGCCCTCTTCTCAGGTGCTGTGCCCTGCATTTTACACTTTCGATGGTACCACTGCCACCTGGTGGCAGCATATCCTTCTTGTAGAAAGGATAAAGTCCCCTAAGTGGAGGGACTGAAAGGGCCTGAGCCCCCAGTGTCAGAGTCAAACCTTCCACTGTCCTGTGGGAAACTGATCAAAGGTAGAGGTGGACATCTGGCCTCCAGTGCAGTCTTGCTTCCACAGTGGGGAATGGCAGCTGTGGACCTGGCTTCCAGAGAAAGCTAAAGGGGCCTTAGAGACCCCTACTTACAGCCTCTATTAGGTATCCGCAATTGAACCTTAACAAAGACATTGGAACGTAGTTCCTGGGTTATTATGGCAAAGTAGGGTTTAGATCTGGAGAAGAAGGGATCAGAGGCAGTGGGCATGAGAACTGTTGTGTTGGACCCCCCTTTTTTTTTTTTAAAAAGGGCATTTGTCAGGCCCTTTTTTTCTTAAAAAAGGGCTCTTTTCAGAATACTCTGGAAAAGGATGTTTCATTAGCACTCTTTTGACCTTGCAACTTCAAACTAGTTTAACGTGCTAGGGATGGCTGATCATGGTGGAGGAGGAGGTGTAGAGAAAGCCCTTGGCAGACCTACTCTGACTTCTAGGGGAGGTATTTTCTTGTTTCTGTCTTTTCAATAGCTACCATTTATTAGCCTTGTATTAAATATTTAAAAATATTGTACTAAGTGTACAACATGCTATATCTTAAAATTAAAAAAAATAGGGCCGGCCCGGTGGCTCAGTGGTTATGTGAGCACATTCTGCTTCTCGGCAGCCTGGGGTTTGCTGGTTCGGATCCCGGATGTGGACATGGCACCGCTTGGCAAAAGCCATGCTGTGGTAGGCATCCCATGTATAAAGTAGAGGAGGATGGGCATGGATGTTAGTTCAGGGCTCATCTTCCTCAGCAAAAATAGGAGGATTAGCAGTAGTTAGCTCAGGGCTAATCTTCCTCAAAAAAAAAAAAGTATGTAACATAAACTTCATCATTTTAACCATTTTTAAGTGTACAAGTTAGTGGCGTTAATTGCATTCTCCATCCTGTACAACCATCACCATATCCATTTCTAAAACTTTTTCATCTCCCCGAATTGAAACTCTACCCATGAAGTACTAACTCTCTGAGGGAGCTTTTCATTCAAGCTGAATGATTTCTTTGGGAAAAGTAGCTGTTCAGGCATTTCTCCTTCTTCTCAAGCTTTTTAAGAGTTCCTCTCTCACACATTTTATTTTTTTGACTGACCCTAAAAGTTTATGGTTTGTCCCAATTTGGTTCAGTCCCTCAGTGGGAGTGTAAAAAAAACCTTCCAAGAAAATGGAGTGTTCTTGGGAATCATCTCTGGGTGAAGAAGTGCCCAATTATCTCGCCGATGCTTCTTTTCCCACCAACTCTAACGCTGGCCAGCAGGTGATGGCCCTGGCCATGTTTCAATTCCTAGTTACAGGGGGGTACCCAGGAAAGGCTCAGCCAGGCCTCGTGCATGACCAGCTTGAGGGCCGAGATAATTGATGTGGGGAGGCCCTTCTTGTTCTCTGACTGGACTGAGTGCCTCAGGGTGAGAACTCTTGTCTTGTTCATTGTTTTCTTTCCGGGGTCCAGCACTGGGCTCCCCAACCAGGAGACATTCAATCAGTGTTAGCTGTTGAATGGAACTGATCTTTCCCAACAGATCCCAAACACTCCAGCAAAGAAAACATGAAGTGGCCTCCGAAGACCACACTGCCCCTTACATTTCCATCACATAGCAATTTGACCCAGGCCAAAGGGTGGAGATTTGAGAGCTCACCAGAATGGTTTCACGCTTGGCCTTTCTCGTGAGTCATTTAGGCTTGCACTTGTTGAGCACCTGCTTAAGTCCATAGCTCTGGAATCAGAGGTGAAGAAGGCACAGTCCCACCTTAGATGGGGTCCAAGATGAGGTCGATAGGTGGGACTTTTGTGCAAGACATTCTTCTGCTCTGATATCACCACCCTGTTAAGAGAGTGCCTCGCTGGCCAGTTTTCTGCCTGAATGTTTCACTTAAGAAGATGGGTATGGGGGCTGGCCCAGTGGCCCAGCTGTTAAGTTTACACCTTCTGCTTCAGCGGCCCAGGCTTCGCCAGCTTGGTTCCCAGGTACGGGCTTACGCACAGCTTGTCAAGCCATGCTGTGGCAGGTGTTTCACATATAAAGTAGAGGAAGATGGGCATGAATGTTAGCTCAGAGCCAGTCTTCCTCTGCAAAAAGAGGAGGATTGGTGGCGGATGTTAGCTCAGGGCTAATCTTCCTCAAAAAAAACAATTGAAAAAAAAGAAAAAAGAAGGTGGATATGAATTCTTCTTATTGACTGTCACATTGTTTTACTCCTTACCTCCAAAGTTTGGCTCATGGATCCTGCCCTCTTCCTCTTTTCCTCCCTCTCCTCATGTCAAATGTTTGAGCGTTTTCCCTAAACACTATAATGCATTCAAACCATGTGGGAAGAAGCTTTCAGGACAACCAGTTGTCTTTGTTTTTGCATAATCTAATCTCAAAATAAACAAACACATAGTCAGTGAGGTTGTGGGTAACTTTAATTTGCCCATTTTACAAAAGAGGAAACTGAGGGTCAGAGGAGTTAAATGGTAGAGCTGGGATTTGTGTCCCTGTCTGTTTGATTCCAGAACCTAATCACTTACTCCACTGTGCTCATGAAATGCAGGAGGTGAGCACCAACTGTGGACCTTTCTCTTGAGGTCTCAGATCATGTGGCGTGGGTATGAATGAGTGTGGGAATGCAGGAATGACACAGCCTGGGGAGGCAGCTTGGGAAATGTGGCTGAGCTTTGCTCCTGGATCACCTGTGGGTTATTACCTCCAGACGGTCGAAGAAGAAGCTTTGATAAAGAATAACAACACCTGTAAGGACTTCCTCATCGAAGCCATGAAATACCATCTGCTCCCTCTGGATCAGAGGCTCTTGATTAAGAACCCAAGGACCAAGCCCAGGACTCCAGTCAGCTTGCCCAAGGTAAGGCCCAGCCCAGTCACTGCCAAGAGTCAGGACCGTGTCCTGGGAAAGTGGCCTTCCACTCCTGCCTCCAAGTCTTTCCTCGCCCGTGGCTGCCCTGCATCTTGGTTGTGTTTACCACTTAGGAGATGAAGTCTGCTGGTTCCTCTCGATCTGCTGGTACCTCTTTCTTCTGGGGTCTGTCTTTCTTAAGAGATTCAAGATAACCTCCAGTGTCACCAGAGAGGTTTGAGAATAACTCGGAGCTCTTCCGTCTTCCCTCCTTCTTGTTTCACACCATGGTTTGGGCTCTGTTTCTATTGGAAGCAGAGGGTTAGTTGTGTGGGTCTTGACAGTGATGGCCATCATTGTCCTCTTTCTAGGCCATTATTTGTGTCTGAACAGTCCTAGTCTGGTTCCTTCCCTCACCACAGAGCCATAAAGGACAATCAGGGCTGCCAGAGGACAGAAGGGGCCTGAAAGTGTCTGACAGGTAATGAAGCAGGAGATGCAAACAGGGAAAATGAGACCTTGTGAGGGGGCAGCCAAGGGAAAGGAAGGATGCGCATAGGAGGGACTCCATGATGGAGATCTGTGCTGGATACTGGCTGCTTTGGTTCCCTGCAAGTGCCCTGCCCTCTGGTCCTCAGGTCCCTCATCTGCAGAATGAAGGATGCTGCGCTAGACGATCTCTAAAGTTCTTTCTGGCTTGGCATTCGAGTAGTCGTTCTAGGATCCTAACATACTGCTGTCTGGGGGAAGGTTCTAGTCAACCCAAGAGGAAAGGTGGGAGGAGAGGAGTAAGTTGTATTGCTCATCGACTGCACAGTTGGCAGCACTGGGGGTTATTTAGGCCCTTTCTTCGTTCACCTCCTCCTCTTTTGGGCTGACTGCCATACTCCTCACCTGCTGCTTCCAGGAAGGGTTTCACAGGGCTTGAGAAGCAGGTTGTTGTCCGAGACCAGATGTTTGGACTCTCCAAGGTTTGCTGTTCCTTCTCTCTGCTCTGCTCTGTGACGCCGGGTCATGGAAAATGTAGTGGTTGTGATGTGAATGAAGGCTACGAACGTCCCACGTAATAATACAAGCAGCTGACATGTTTTGAATGCTGCTTATGTGCCAAGGAGTGAGCTGAAGGTATCACGTTGCTTAATCCTCTCAACAACCCTAAAAGGTAGAGGCAGTTATCCCACTTCCACAAAGAAGAAACTAAGGGTTCAAGAGATTAAGAGACTTGCCCCAGGTCAACGTAGCTGATGTGGTAGAAGCAGCATTTGAGTTGAGTCTGTCTCACCCTCTAAACCTGTTCTCTGAACCCGCGCCATCCTGCGCCCTGCTTCACCTTTGTAAACCTGAGTGCGTGTACCTACCTGTCTGCCTCCTGTGGCCTCCTGCTGGTTAGCAGGGGCGGCCACGGGGCAAGGGCCTTGGTCTGACTGGCCATTTGCTTTACTGCGTGTGGATGCCTTTTGTTTTATTTTGTTGAAATATCGCATTGAAACTTCTTTGTATTTTTCAAAAAGAAAATAACTGAGAGTTTTTAAATTATAGAAATATGTGCTCATTGTAGATGATTAAAAGGATACTGGAATTTCAAAATAAAGTGAAAAATCACCTGAAATCTCTCCATCCAGGGACAGTCTCTGCTGTTATTTTGGTGAATTTTCTTCCAGACATATCTCTGTGCACTTATTCACAAATAGATAAATATGTATACTTTTAGATAAATCGAATCTTGCTACACAGATTAAAATCTTTTTTCCTCCTCCTCAGCCATATGCTACAGACCATTTCAATGTTACCAACATGGGTGAAATCAGCATTTGCATTGTAATAGGTACATGGTATTTAAGTTTATTTATTTAACTGTTCTCTATTGATGGGCTTTGCAATAATTTCCATTTCTTAAGTATTATAAACATTTCTGTATCAAACATCTTTTAAAAGGCGCCATTTTGTTTTAGTTTGCACTTCTTTAATTGTGAGTGAGATTAATGTTGGTTTCATATGATTATTGGCATTTGTGTTTTTGGAGGGGGAATTCGCTGTTCATGTCCTTTGCCCATTTTTCTGTTGGACTCGACTTTTTTTATCTAGGGTTTTTAAGGGCTCTTTTTAGGTTAAAGAGGTTAAGCCTTGGTATGTATTTAAAGTATTATTTTCTTGGTTTGCAGTTTGCCTCTAAACTTGTTTATCACATTTTTTTGAATCCCCCCAAATAATTTTTAAGTAGTTAATCTATTTTTTGCTTTATTGCTTAGGTTTTCATCATACTGAGAAATGTTTTCCTTGCTCTAAGATTAAAAAAAAAACCCAAACTCTCATGTTCTCTTCAAGTACCTTTATGATTTCTGTTTTACATTTGGATCTTTGATGCACTTAGAATTATTTGTTTTGGTGTAAGGAGTGAGGGTAGGAATCAGCTTTATTGGTCTTGCAGATCATGAGCCAGTTGCCCCAAAGTTATTTTAGTAAATAACCTCCCTCCCCCATCGATTTGAATGCCACCCATAGTCATGATCTAAATTCCACAAGCTTTGTGTCTTGAGAATACGGATTCTAAGGTGCACTGTGGTTGTGTGTGGAGGCGGTTTTTATGTCGCGGGTTTCAGCTGGCCTTGTTGTGTGTCTTTGTGACTTTTCTCTTTAGAAACTGAGGTTCTCATCCGATGTGATATTAGGCTAATGCAATCTTTTCCTGGGGAGTGTATTCTGGAGCCAAGGAAATAGTGCGGAGCTGGCCCAGTTTCTGTGTGTGGAGACCATACCCAGTGACCTCTCCTTTTCTAGACTCCACATCTAGCTTTTACCATGTACACCCACAAAAAGAAAGTTCTAAAAATCAAAGCCAAGTTTGTGTCTGAGCTGGGACCAAGCATGCTGGGAAGCCCCCTGGGTATTGAGTCTGTAGTTAAGAAGAGTCCACCCCGTGTTTCAGGAGGCCAAAGTCGTCCCCTGTCACCTCTACTCCCTAGGGAACATTTATTTTCAGGATGAAAATGTTCAGATCCCTGGACATATAGCCTTCCACAGGCAACTGGAACCAGGACTTCCTTTGAATCTGTTGAAGGAATGGAAAAAAGGCACCTCTGCTCTTTGCCTCATTGTTCCCTTGTCTTTAATCCTTGAATGGCTTAAAGTTGTATGTATTATCCCACCTGCTTTTCAAGTTCTATTCTTGTCACTGTTGTTTGGGCACTTAAATTAAGGAGAGGATCTCCAACTGTGGGTTTGAGGGAGCGGATGTGCTGAGCAAATGATCGCGTTGAGGATTATCAGATTGTACATCATCTCAATAAATCGTCGTGATAATAGGTCAGGACTATCCGTATCCCTGCTTTACTGAGCTTACTCAGAGCTGTTAAGTAGCTTGCCCAGTTACACGGCTAGTTAGGTGCAGAGCTGGGGTTTGAACCAAGGTCTGTTCCACTCCAGAGGCCGTGCTTTTTTTCTTACACCACACTGCCTCCCAGGAAACAGCTTTCAGGTTTTGGTGGCAGATAAGAAAAAAAATCATTTTCTTTCTTTCTTTTTTTTGATCAGCAAAATCTCTTTTAATTAAAGCACTGTAACATCCCATTCATCTCATTAAGAGATGCATTTCCAATACATTTCCTTCCTTTTTTAATTTATTTTTTTAGAGCAGTTTTAGGTTCACAGCAGAATAAAGGGGAAGGTACAGAGATTTCCCATATACCTTCTGCCCTCACACATGTGTAGCTTTTTCCATTATCAACATCCCAGATTGTTTTCTTTTAAATTCAGATTTACTGAGGTATAGTAATTTATACACAGTAAAATTGCTCTTTTTAGGGATGCATTTGACGAACTTTGACAAATGCATATAGTCCTGTAACCACCATCCCAATCAAAATATAAAATGTTTTAATCACTCCAGAAAGTTCCCTTCTGCTGCTTTGTAGTCAAGCCCCTTTGTCTACCCCCAGCCCCTGGCAACTGTTGATCTGATTTCTGTCCTTACAGTTTTGTCTTTTCTGGAACGTCAAATAAATGGAATCATGCCTTTTGAGCTTGGCTTCTTTCTCCTAGCAGAATGCTTTTGAGATTCATCCACGTTGTTGCATGTATCAGGAGTTCTTTCCTTTTTATTGCTAAGTAATGTTCCATTGTATGGGTATGCAGTAATTTCTTTATCCATTCACTAGTTGATGGACATTTGCATGTCCAATTTTTGGCTACAGATAAAGCTGCTCTGAACATTCACTTACAGATCTTTGTGTGGACATATGTTTTAATTTCTCTTGTGTAAATACCTATGAGTAGAATTTCTGGGTTGTATGGTAAGTACATATTTAAAAGAAATTGCAAACCTGTTTTTCAAAATGGCAGTACCATCATGCATTCCCACCAGCAATGTACGAGAGTTCCAGTTACTCCAGAGTTTCACCTACTTGTATTATCTATTTAAAAAAATTTTGGTTATTCTAATAAATATGTGGTGCTATCTCAATGTGGTTTTAATTTTCATTTCTCCAGTGGTTAATGATAGCCAGCCCAGGTGGTCTAGTGGTTAAGATTTGGCGCTCTACCTTTGTGACCTGGGTTCATTTTCTGGTCAGGGAACCACACCTCCTGTCTGTAGATTGTCGTACTGTGGCAGCTGTGTGTTTCTGTGATGCTGAAAGCTTTGCCACTGGTATTTCCAATACTAGCAGGGTCACCCATGGTGGACAGGTTTCAGTGGAGCTTCCAGACTAAGACAGATTGGGAAGAAGGGCCTGACCACCTACTTACAAAAATATTGGCCATGAAAATCTTATGAATAGCAGCAGAGTGTTGTCTGACATAGTGCTGGAAAATGAGAGGATGGTACAAAAAAGAGTGGACAGGGTTCTGCTCTGCTTTACACAAGGTCTCTAGGAGTCAGAATCATCTTGATGGCGCTAACAACAACAATGACTAATGATACTGAACATCATTTCGTGTGCTTATTTGCCATCTTATTTCTTCTTTGATGAAGTGCCTGTTCAAAGCTTTTGGGTGTAGTGAGGATTATGTCCTACTTTATATCCTCTTTTGGTCAGTAATTTAGATTGACCCTAGAACGTTTGGTTCAGCCCACAAGTCCAGTATTGAATGAATCCAGTTGTCGTTCCTGTAGGGTTAGATGGGTTGTGAAGCACTTAGATTAAACAAAGCCAATATCATTAATAAACTATGAACTATCATGCATGCATCATACATTAATTCATAAGTTTATTAATTTACTTGTTCAACACATGTACAGTAAGTCACCAGTCGCCAGGTATTGGCCTAGTTGCTGGAGCCACAAAGACTCATATGAGCTGGTCCCTTCCCCAAGGTGCTCTAGATTAGGCAGAGGGGAGACAGATGTAAAAGGACAATTACAGTGGATGTGTAAGTGCCACAGTAGAGGTACGGGCACTCTAGGAGCTGGAGAGGGCCGAGGGGTTGGGGAAGCTTTCTGCAGGAGCTGAGGCCCGAGCTCTCTCCAAGGTCAAATGGAAGTTGTCTGAGAGCAAACATCCAGAAACTGGTTTAGATGACTGCAGGTGAGCACTGGCTCCCACCCTCTGGTGGCCACTTCAGTAATTTGTACTTTGTGCTTTGTTGCTTCCCTGGGTCATTGTGTCCTTATCACCAAAGGCTTTGATGATTATACAAGCAGGATTGTTTAAATACAGCTTCCTTGTGTTTTGGGAAAAGCACTTCATATATATTATCTTATTTTATCTTCATAACAACTCTGGAAGTTCTGATGTTGGAGAAAACAGAGATTCAGTGAGATCGAATGACTTTCCCAGGGTTTCACAGCTCTTAAGTGGCGGCGCAAGGGCTGGGATCCAGGTCTGGCTGTCTCAAGGCCTATGCTTTTGACCCCTGCACAGTACTAACCCCACAATAATGGTAAGAGCAGATCTCAATTGCTGAGCTCTTAGCATGTTCCAAGCACTGGACTACTGATGTACATTTATCTCACAGGATGTTCACAATTCTAACTGCCCCCATTTTACACATGAAGAAATTGGATCTTGGGTTATGTCACCTACTCATTATGTATTAGTCATCAGTTTCTGCATTAGAAATTGTCTTAACCTTGGTGGCTTAACACAACAAACTTTTATTATTTCACAATTTCTGTGGGCAGGAAAATGGAGAGGCTTAGTTGGGTTGCCCTTGCTCAGGGCCTCTCATCAAGTTGTAGTCGAGCTTTGGGCCTGCAGTCATCAAGGCTTGTTTGGGGAGGATGTGATTCTAAGCTCACTGTTGTGGTTGCTTGTTGGTTTCAGTTCCTCACCCTATGGGTCTCTCTGTAAGCTGCTTGAGTGTCCTCATGACATGGCAGCTGGCTTCCCCCAGAGTGAGTGATTCTACAACAAGAGAATGAGAAAGCACACCCAAGACAGAAGCTGTAGTCTTTTTATAACTACTCTCAAAGTGATGTCCCATTACCTCTGTATATTTTATTTGCTAGGTGCAAGTCAGTAAGTCCAGCCCATGCTCAAGGGGAGGGGAATAAAGTTCCATGTCTTGAATGGAGGAATATCAAAGAATTTGTGAATTATCTTTAAAGCACAACTAGTAAATAGCTGAGCTGAGATTTAAGCCCAGGATGACTAACTCTAGACCCTGTACTCTTAACTGTTAAACATCATACTGCCTCCAAATTTCATAAAAGCAATTTAGCTGTGTGCCATATGGAAAGAAACCTGATTCCTGCCCTCTGGAGACTTTTCAGAAGTCTGGGAATGTAAGATAGAAATATCTGTGGGCAAATGAGTGGAGGAAGAGAAGACCGTTAGGAGATAATTGGGATAGTTGGAGGAGCAGCCACAGGAATTCCAAAGGCAGGCCAGTTGGGGCTTTCATGAATTCAGTCCAGACAGGCTTTCTGACAGAGCTGACTTTGAGAAACAAAGTGGTGGAGAGAGATTTGCACTGTTCTCAACAGTGAACCTGTTTGCCAGTCCAGCCCTCTCCCTGAAATAAATAGAACTCTGCCTTGAGATAGCTGCAGAGGCTAATAAGGCTGTATTTTCCTGAGCTGTATATGCACAGATCATACTGACATATTCAAGCCGGAACAGCTAATAGCATCATCTGGGCTCCCACACATTCACTACCCAGCACTTTCCTTGAGGCTGGGTTGCCACGGACGACCAGAGGCTGTCTCCCAGCTGCTCCAAACACTCCTACATTACCCTGTTGCACAGATGGCAACAGAGAAATGAGTTTCCAGGAAGATGCAAATAAACCCTTTGGAGATGTACTGAGCCTGGCACTTTTCACTGACTTTTCAGTTCAGTTGACATCTCTATTGAACTCTTTAAAAATGACACCAAAAAACCATTTGGGCTGGAAGTGGGTGGCTTCCTCCTGAGTCGGGCTGTCCTGCTTTCAGCAGATGCTGTTGGAAACAAGGCTGTTGGCAGGGTGGGTAGGATGACTCCTCACCTGGGCCAGGCTGCTGGTGGGCACTGCTCCTCTTCCATCTTGGCCCTTTAAATGGACCCAGGCCACACCTGGAAAACACCTCAGGGTGCTGAAAAAGCCCCAATATCACTGCTGGAATTAGTGGTGCTCACCCTCCCATTCACAGATCGTTAAGTGTCCTTTTCTACCATTTATTGAGAATCTGTTCTTTAGCAACTGCTTTAAACAATAGTAATGATACGGGTGTTGATCTAACAATAAAAGCTACCATTTAGTGTGTGTTATTTACCAAGCACTGTGCTTAGTGCTTTATGTCATTTAAGCCTCCTGACACCCAGAGGGGAAACACCCAATATCCTGATATTACAGGTGAGGAGAGTGAGGCTTAGCAAGGTTCAGCGCCTTGCCCATGGCCGCAAAGCTATTTAGAGGCTGGGCTGATATTTGATCCCAGTTGTGTCTGACTCCAAAGACCACTTTCCTACTCCCTCTCTCTCTGCCGGGTCTTGCGCTCACATAGCTGGTTCTCCGACCTCCACTGTCTCTGCACCTTGGCGGTCGGTCCTTGCCAGGTGCACCTGTTGCTCTGGAACCTGCTGGGACAAGTCTTCCGCCTCGACCTCGACATGCTCCTTCGGATGAACTTTTGGTGTTAGCCCTGCGGCCCCACGCACCAGGGTAAGAGAGACTCTCGCTTCCTGCCCTGGCCCGAGGGACCGACTGGCTGGGCCTGCCTTCTGCCCAGCTCACCGGTCATGGAAGAGAGTTTGGACACACACTCTACTCTTGCCTGATGAAAAAAGTGTGCAGAGCCCAGGTTGTTCCTCTGACCTTAGTGGAGGGTCTAATGACCTATGGGTTAGGGCTAGGGTCTTGATCCACAAGTGCACTGGAAAGCTCTGCTCTGTTCACTGACTGCCCCTTTCCCTGGATAGTCTCTGGTACCTAATGGCTTTCAGACGTAGAGTGGTTGTCATATCGTGAGGCGGGACCAACCTGCCCTCACTCCCACAGTCACACTGGTAGAGTCAGAACCTTCCATGTGAAAGAGATAGTGTTATGTATTTGTTTAAAAACCGTCTTGTCATGCTGGGAGTAAAATTTCCTTCCTAAGGAATCAGGTAGTCTTTCCATGGTCTCGCTAATCTCCCTAAAGTAAATGGCCATTTGACTTTCCAAAATGAGAGTGTTTTCCTTGGGAGTTGTCCGGTAGCCATCTGCCCACCCTCCGCCTCCCAAGTCTAGTCTGGCTCACCCGTGTTCTGTCAACTAGAGTTTTCCATTCATCAGAACTTCTAAAGCATTCAACACAGTGGCCGCTGAGACTTGGGGTCAGGACTCTGAAGTGCCCTTCAAGACTCCCAAGCGCACTGCAGTTTGAGTGATTAAATTATGTTTGGTCTAGCATAATTGTTAGCCTGGAACCAGTTCTTTACTTTATTGTGATTCCCATGTGACCACTGGTAGTTCTTACTCAGGGTTACCTTGAAGGATAAATGTTAAAAATAGTGATCATTAAGTAAGCTGATTTGATTCAGTAATTTCTATTAAAGCATCTTTAGTAGAAAATTAAATCTTTTTAGTAAAATTAAATCTTACTTTACTAAAGATTTAAACCTTTAGTTAATTGGGATTTAAGGGTATTGGGGAAAGAAAGAAATATGCTTATTGGACCCCTTGGGTCTGAGTTTTTCTGGAAATGTAAATTGAGGGCTTGTGGGAGAGAATGGTTCAAGTCTTTTCTTGCCCTGACATCCTGTGGTCTTCTTAAGTAGCTAGAAGTTTATAATTTCAGAGATGTAATCCACGTAGACTTTGGGGAATACTCATTTTTGTCTAATTGGTTGCTAAGATCAGGTATCTATGGAAACAACCATCCATTAGTATTCAAGATAGGACATTTGTTCTTTTTACTCTGCACGATTACGTGACGATGAGCGTAGTGTTCCTTGTATGATGGCTTCTTGCAAGACCTGAAATAGAGACTGGATTTCTTATGCCTGTGAGAGAAGCAGAAAGTACGCCTACTCCTCCCTGTGCCTTGAGCTATCTCCACATTTTCAAAAACCCATGGTCCTACCCCACAAAACCTCATGTTTACTCTTCCCAGATCCTTCTACAAGTTTTGAGTATTAAAAGTCATCTCTCACCAGTGGTTTTATAAGCTCAAAGGCAAGTTTGTTTTGAATACCTTGTCCTGTATTATTTATGTCTTTATACTCAGATTTTACTTTAACATAAAAATTTTTAAATTTCTATAATATTGTTTCTGTGTTACTATGAAAGTTCTCAGTGATCAGTGCTGGATTTTCCCCAATATGAATGAACCTCCCTTCCCCTGGCGGAAGACAGTTTCTTGGGTTTGGTGAGGTCCCTGAAAGCTTTGCCTTTTTTTATTTACAGAAGAAACTTGATAGCTTGTGCAAAGAATAAATAGTCTTTCTTCTGGTGGTTGAGTCAAAAGATGGGAAAAGCTCTCTCTTTTTATTTTGTTCCTTTCCCTCAAATTCTGTCCCAGAATTGTAATCTGGTGTCCAACGTGTCCTAGCCAAAGAACGTGACATTCTGGCCTATTTTTTTATTTTCATTTAACTGCGTATTTTCTTTGTCCATTTAACTCTTTGCATGTGCTATTTACTACTCATTCATTCTTTGTTTCGAATAAATATTTGAGTCCCCACTTTTACCTGGTGCCATAAGGCCCTAGAGTTATCTTGGTGACCGAGGCAGATACATTTGCTCTTGCAGGGCCACTGTCTAGGAGGGGAGATGAGGTCGCCAGATAGTTACATCACAGCATGGGGCAGTTTTAATGGGAGAACACAGGGCGTGTGTGATCTCAGAGAAGGGACTTGTAACTCAGCTTTGGAGGAAGTGATATGTAAACCGACACCTGAAAGATTAGTGAATGTTAAAGTAGAGAGGTCAAAAAGGGGGAAGAATGTTTCAAGGAGAGAGAAGAGCATGTGTTGAGGGTGTTGGGTGCCTGAGATCATTGCAGAAAAAAAACTCAAAATTGGTGTCATTCTCAGTCCCCAAAATCAGATTTCAAAGAAATTCTTTTTAATAGTTTGACTTCATTTCAGCTTTACCAATTCAAAAACAGAAGGACGATGCACGTTCTAGGTGTGTTTATGAACGCAGGGCAAGTCATTTGGCCCTGGAGGAGTAAGTTGGGCATTGTCTTAAGTCTGCTGAGGAACTGTGTTCATCAATATCCCCGTTAACTGCTTATGGACGCCTATCTGAGCAAAGAATTGCAGATGATAAGTAATGTAGACTTCAGCTTCTCTCTGAAAAGGGCTGCTCCTGACACAGAGCAGTGGACCCTCTGAGTCGAGGCATGAACAAAAGTCAAATGCAGAACGTTTATTTCTGGAAGCAGCGGCAGCTCTAGGCCTGGACTACGTGTCCTGGCTTCCCTTGGGATGTCCCAGAAGTCAGAACTGAATTCTGAGCTTTTGAACACTGGCCACCCACATTTGGCCACAGACAGCTGTGGACTAACTGCTGACCAGTGACCACCCACATAGGCAGTGGGTGAGCCTGAATCTGGAATCTTGGGGAATAAACTATAGATTTTGAGCAGTGATTGTCAGCCCTGGTTCTGTCTTCCCATTTAGGGGATAATGTTCACCTGAGGGATGTACTCCTGTGAACTCACACAGATTTTGATGGTCACTCATCTCCCTTAAAATACATTGTGGGGAAGTAAAGAGCACTATGATAATTCATAATGGCAAAAAGTGTTAACGGCACATCATCAGGAAATCGCTATGGCCCATAGGTTAAAACAGTGGTTATCAGAGTCTGAACCTTGGAACAGCAGCATCAGCATCAATGAGGAACTTGTTAGGAATGCAAATTCTAAGTCCCCTTCCAGGCCTACTGAATCAGAAACTCTGGGGTGTTTTGACAGACCCTGAAGGTGATTCTGATGCAGCTGAAGTTTGAGAACCACTGGGGTAAATAAGACAGGCTACAGGTGATGAGAAAACCCTGCGACTTACATAGATTGGCTGCCTGTGACTTCCACCCCCTTTTCTCCACTTAAGAAAGCATCTTGGAAGGCCAGTGAGTGAAAGCGATGTCATTAGGACAGCCATGAATTTACGCAAGTTTATTAAACTATGTAAACTATTGTTAACTTTGGGACTTTAATTTTTATTTATTAATAACGTGGCAGAAGTCACAACAATGGGGATACCACAATTAAATACTGAAGTTCTATGATTGTAGCCAGAACAGTGGCTTTCTTTTTTTTTGCTACACCCTACAGTAAGAAGTAGGTTTAAATTGCTATCCAGGAGACACAACCAGAGCAAATATTTCATGAAATAACACCCTTACTATATTTTCTGTGCTGTTCTCTTAAAAGTGTGCTAGTCACAATCCATTAAATTGATCTCATGACTCACTAATGAAATGTGACCTGCACTTTGAAAAACATGGCTGTAGTGAGCTGTCTTTGCATGGCCCCCATCTCTAGAGCAGGAGACGGGGAGGGCTGGCCTCACCTCTGTGTCAAGTGGACTTGGCTTTCAGTCTCTGTCCTGCGACTCTTAACTGTGTGACCTTGGGCACTTCACCTATGTTCTCTGAGCTTCACTTTCCTCATCTGTCACTGTGGATAATATCTACTTCACAGAGTTGTTGGGACAAGCGAATGACATCATACTTCATGCAGTGACTGGCACTGGTGGCTACAAGCTTACTTGTGCACTACTATCTTACTTAGAACTATTTTTCAGTACATCATCAGTTACATACATTTTTGTGGCAACTACCACAAAGCAGTGTTTACCAAATTTTTCCCCATACTGCAACGAGTAAGTGCCCCCTGCAGTGTATGCATTCAGAAGTGTTTTTGAAGTAATTTTATCTTAAAAATGCATCCAAATTCTGCACTCTATTCCAAAATATATTCAAGCTTTGATATATATTTTGAAATACTTAATTTTGTTATAAAATTTAGTCCCCCTGCCCCAAATCCTTAAGGGCACTGAAGTTGTAGAAGATGCCCCCAGTGGCTGCATATACCCCAACCTAACCCTGAAAACGGGCGTTTGGGAAACCTAAACTTTGTGGTTGTGTTTCTGTGGGAAGATGCTTGTTAGACTTTTCTTGAATATTCATACCTGTTGGTGATTAGGGGCAGCATCTTTGTGTATGTAGTTCTCTAAACTGTCATCTCAGATCACCCACGGACCCTGGGCATTAGCTTATGGAAGTACCACAGATTGGTCACCCATGAATCCGGATGCTGGAGAGACCCAGCTAATGTCTACTTGTCTTTCTGGAGGTCATGATTGTGGTCGGTGGCCAGGCGCCCAAGGCGATCCGCAGTGTGGAGTGCTATGATTTTGAGGAGGAGCGCTGGGACCAGATTGCTGAGCTTCCCTCCAGGAGATGCAGAGCAGGTGAGCAGCACCACCTCTCGTTTCGCAGGCTGCCTTTCCTAGCGTGTCTCTGCTTGGTGCTGAAAGTCACGCACTGCTCTTGTTTCCCCAAACATCTGTGCATTACGGACACCCTTCCTTTCCCCACCTACCCAATTTCTACCTACACCTTCTGGGGTCAGTTCTTATATACTTAGGGACTTCAGGCTAACCAAGTATTTGCTTGAATCAAACAAATTAGAAAAACAAATATGAAAAGAAATCCAATGAGTCCCATAATGACTTCCAAATATCTGAAGTTGGAGATCACCTTTTGTGGTGAATTATTCATGCGCCTGCCTTGCTCCCCCATTGTCCCTCATTGACATGAGTAATTGGTTACCTAAGATGACCTTGATGCCTTGGTTTCCTGTCCCTCAGGTGTGGTATTCATGGCTGGCCATGTGTACGCTGTGGGTGGGTTTAATGGCTCACTGCGTGTGCGGACCGTGGACGTGTACGATGGTGTGAAGGACCAGTGGACATCCATCGCCAGCATGCAGGAGCGCCGGAGCACGCTGGGCGCCGCCGTGCTCAACGACCTGCTCTATGCCGTGGGGGGCTTTGATGGCAGTACTGGTAGGTCCTGGATGTGGTCCATGCATGCCAGCCTGGGACACATCCTCCACACAACCCTGGTTTGCTCAGTCAGTTCTTGGGCCAACCTTCTGTCCTTCTGTAACTACTGTCCCAAGGACATACCTATCCTTCCTTCTCTCCCAGCTTGGATGCCAGAGCTAGGCTTTCCTACATGTAGAGCATATAGAGTATGTAATTGCCCACGTGCTGTCATTTCTAGGACTCTAGGAAGGACCTTGCACTCAAGAAGAGGTCCTTTTCTCCTTTTCAGTGTTGGGAACCCATTTGCTCAGAAGACGAAACTTAGAAAAAGGGTGTCTTGGGACTGTAGTCTGAGTGCTCCTTTGAATAGATGAGGGAGCTGAGGTTCAGTTACAGGGAGAGACCCGGCTCGGGCCATGCAGCCTTTGTCCATTGCCATTCTATCGCCTCACTGAAGCTCTGCAAGGCTGTGCCTCTGCAGAAGTGTTCCCTTGCTTCTGGCTTTTATCTAGCTTCAAAGTTGGAATCAGAAACTACTAGTGGACATGGACTTAGAGGGATGATCTCTTCTCCCCTTATATCTCCAGGTGGATGTCTCTGCAGATAGTAACTCTATTAAACTAAGATGATATCCTTTGGCCCCCAGTGATGTGAAAAACAGTATTTTTTACTTCTCTGAATTTTTATTTGTGTCTTTACCAATTGATAACTTTTCCAAGCCTTCTCTTTGCCTCACTCATATAATTCCAGGGTCTCTAGTCCCTCTAGATCCTACTTCTAGTGAGCAAGACCTGGGAATAAAGAGAACAAAGTGGTAGTGAGCCATTGTTTCTTTTAGGAATTGCTTTTGGCTGTTAGCAGAAAACCTCACTAAACTGTGGCTTAAACAAATGTGAGACTTTGTTTTACTCATGAAACAAGAAGTCCAGAGGATGGCAGTTGCTGACTTGGTCCAGTTGCTCAGGGATATTGGTACCACATTCTTTAAGAGTCTCTTGGCCTTATCCTCATGATCACAAGATGGTTGTCATGGCACCAGTGAACGCATTTGTGTTCTGTGTAGCAAGAAGCAGGAAGGGGTAGTACCTGTGTCAGAAAAGCACAGGCTATTTCAGAAATCCCCACCAGACTTCTGCTTAGGTGCATTGACTTTGTATTGGTCACCCCTAGCTTCAGGGGAGTCTGGGAGGGCAAGTTTTCTCTTTACAGCTTCTGAGATAGAGGAAGACAAGGGAAAATAGGGTTGGAATAGGTGTTCAGTGAGGCAAACTTGAGTGGTTTATTCCATTCTGTAGGTTTAGCGATTTATGTTTGCAGGGCAGTTCAGTTATCCCCTGTGCACTCACAGCCTGCCCTGAGTCAGGTCTCAGTGGTCCCCTCAAGTAGACACAGTGCAGATGAGTTTCAGGGAGGCCCCACAGGCTGCACAATGAGGTGGAGGTGGTGCTGAGGTGGAGGGGGCCAGGGTTCCGGCCCCCAGCTCTGCACTCTCTCTGCATCCTCACTGTTTCTTAGCACAGCAGGGTGAGGCCTGGCGCCATAGGACCTCACGAGTCTCTTGTCTCCCAGGCCTAGCGTCGGTGGAAGCCTACAGCTACAAGACCAACGAGTGGTTCTTCGTGGCCCCAATGAACACGCGACGGAGCAGTGTGGGTGTGGGTGTTGTGGAGGGTAAGGAGCCACGGCGGGTGGTGGCTGGTGCCCTGGCTTGTTCCTTTTGTCACTGCTCTGAGTCAGCTCCCAGTGTCCTGATGTAACAGATGAGGAAAGTTGAGACTCAGAGAGGTGAGCGAGCTATTGGGCCAAGGCTAATAAGTGAGTGAGCTGGGTTGAGGGGAGTAGGAACCTAGAGGGCAAACACCAGCCTGTCACTTTGGCTGCTTGTTGATAGCTCTGTTACGCTTGGGAAGGGGAGAAAAATGGGGAAAACAGAGTCCATATATAACCCAGGAGCATCATGTGGAAGGGTGAGAGTTAATCGTTTAATTGATTTTGTCCTCATCTTCCTGTGTTGAACATTAACAGGGTGCTGAGTGAGGTGGGCACCTCTTCCCGGGTCTGAATAGTCAGCCACTGGAGGGCATGTTGCTGGTAGAGTGCTGCTCTAGTCAGGAAAGGTGTGTGGGGTGAGGCAAGAGGGAGGGGTGAGGCCTGGAGCCTGGCTAGACAGTTTGTAAATGTCTTTTACATTCAATTTCTCATTTTGATCCCACAACCCTTCTGAAGGAGATAGGTGGGATTTAGATTTTCTCCATTCTCCGGAAGGGGAAACTGAGTCCCAGAGGAGTAAGTGATGTGCCTCTCATTAGTAAATAGCACAGCCAGTCCTTGAACCCAGGTCTTCTGACTCTTAACCCAGTGCTCTTTCCACTGTGCTACACTCCTTAGACCATTAGGAAGTGCTAATAGGGAGGAATTGTATAAATATGTATGAATTCAACAGATTTAAGCATAGAGTATTATTTGGACTAAGACATTATACTTGTAGGACAACACTGATTCGTTAACCTGTCCTGCAGTGTTAATTTCACTGGAATACCTGTGTAGATGTGTACACAGACATTCTCTCTCTCTCACGTGTGCACACCAGAACACACACACGTGCTTCGGGGAGAGTGTAGCGTGCAGTGAGTTAGACATTAACGGAAAGATTCTTTTCTCTCACCGAATCTCCCAATCTGTACTAGTATTGTGTAGTTTAAAATGTCATTTAAAAGTATGTTATTCTCACACACTGTACAAGTCATCTCAGCGAGGGCAAGGATTTTGTCCTCCTACCAAGATCAATTGTTTCTTGCAATCTCATCCTCCTGGTGGAACAGAAATTGATTTGTCTGCCAAATATAAGTGCTTTGTCTAGCCACCTTTCCATTTCCCGCCTTGTTCCTTAGCCAGGAATATCAGACAATAGAGTAGGGGTTAAAAATAGCAGATCCCTGTTAATACACTCAAGGAGAGACCTTGAGTGGGTATTTTTCCGCTGACGCAGGGTTGGAACAGTCGGTGGGGTTAGAGGAGGTGCCTTCACGGTAGTGATTTGAAATACTCCCCTCGACAGAGGCTTCTGTGAGCATGTTCTGTCGGTGGAGGAAGTGCTGTGTGGAGCATGCGCTGTGGACGCAGAGGACAGACTGGGAATTTGTTTGTCTTGTCCACCCTGACGTTGAAGCTGTTTCGGCTGTGGGTCATCCTGGGGCGGGAGAGAATCCAGTGTACGGCTTTGACGAGGACGTTGAGGGAGAATGTTATGTGGACTCTGCTTCACCGTGGCCTTGTGGATATAGCTCCCCACATTGTCTCCACAGTACTCTCCTCCCTCCCGTCCTCTCCTTACTGTGTCTGTGTAGTCTGAATGACACTGGAAAAAAAACAGTGAAAATCAGGATCGTTTGCTGCTGGCTGCCTGGAAGAATCCCTGCTTTGGGAAGGGGACAGTGAGGCTTGGAGATTGGGCAGAAGCTCCCAACAGAGTGGAGATGGTGTGTGACGGAGAATAAGGTTTTCAGTTGACTGGGGTTGTCCTCAGGAGCTTCTCGTCTCCTCCCCGAGTGGCGTAGGCTTTGACGAGGGGTGGGCAGCCAGGTGGGCAGGTTGTCGCATCCGAGCCAGCACACACCATGAGAGTGGCCTGTACCCTGGAGGAGCTGCCGAGTCAGGATTTTCCCCTCTGGCTTGGGTAGGGGGAGAACCAGGGAGGAGGCGCCCGTTTCTTTTAGAAGGGCCAGTTGACAGGACTGTGGGGCAGAAAACAAAACCAGGCTCAATAATAGAAGAAGAAATATTTTTACCTTTGATGTGACAGTAGTCCTGATGGTAGAGCACAGTTTTGAGCCTGAGAATCTCATTCTAACTAAAAATAATTGCAGATTTTCACATACTAATTGTACTCTTGGTATCACTCCATTAAGAAAGCACATATTGACAAAAAAAATCTTTTGATTAAGTGACTCTGTTGAGTAGATTTGCATTTGCATCTGGCAGTGTTTATTTAGTCTACAGCTAGTGTTTAAGATCCTTGTTATAACTCCATGGTTCCCCAGAGGTCTGAGGCCCACAGGGGAGGTAGGACTCCCCCTGCCACACCTGCACGCGCACACACACACACACACACACACACACACACAGTGAAGAAACCCTCCTACTGTATTCTAAGACTACATATTAAACCCAAAATGTTTGAATCTCTTCTCTGGGAGAGCTCAAATACCAATTTCCTGCCCCTTTGCCCAACCTCACCCCTAACTCCAAGCAGAAATGATGCTCTTAGATAACAGCTTATGATATTCTTATTTTAAAAATAGGTGATGCTGCTTCAGGGTCCTTGTGCATAGCTCAGAGGTCACAAAGGATTCTGCAGATAAATTCTGGTCACCCCAGCCAAGAGTGCACACAGGGCACGCCCACCACACACTCCACCTGCCAGAGTTGTGGCTGGAGGTTGAACCATGGCTAAGACAGGGTTTGGGTTCATGTTGAAGAATATTTTTCCATATTTGTTCTATCTGCTCTTGTGAGCCTTTAGCCAGAAAATTGGCCTGCCTGCCTGTATCTGGGGCCCTGTAGCTTTCCATCTCTTTGGTGCCTTGTTCTGGAGAAGACCTAACACCGTTCACCAGCAAGAATACATTGAGCCCCAGTGGTGCTAGGCCATAGTTTCGCACTGGGTATTTGGAGCGCTTATTTAGAAAGAGTTTCAGTACTGCTTCGAGGAGCTTGGGGCTTAAGAGGAAGTAGAAGGCAGAGATGTGAAGGACGCTTATCCTGGTTGGGGAGTAAGTCAGTAGTCCCTCTGGAGGGATGGGGCCCTGAACTCTGGTGGAGGTGAGGGTGCCCCGCTGGGTTAAAGGTGGAGTTTCAGCTGTTCTCTGGCTCCATGCCAGCGTCCTCAGCACCGCTCTCTCAGCCTCTTTGTCTGTTCCAGGGAAGCTGTATGCTGTCGGGGGTTACGATGGGGCTTCCCGCCAGTGCCTGAGCACTGTGGAGCAGTACAACCCAGCGACCAATGAGTGGACGTATGTGGCAGACATGAGCACCCGCCGCAGTGGCGCAGGTATGGGGGGAGCCTCAGGGTGCAGGCTACGTGGGATTTGCTCACAGGTAGACGTGGAGACCAACAGCTTAACATTATTTTACCTCCCTCTTCTCTCCTTTTAATGCATATAATCCCACTAGCATCTTTGCAGCTTGACACAGACACTTGTAAGTTAACCTTTCCCTGGGGATCACTTTGCTAGAAAATGGATGAGATAATATTCTCTTCATCATCATCCCTTCTGCTTCTGTGGAGGTGTCTGCAGCTCTTGAAAGTGAAGCCTTGCTATGTGCTGAGCCCTGTCCTAATAAGCACTGTCTATGCCTCAATTTATTAATCCTCGCCACAGCCCTAAAGGGTAGACACAATATTAATTTCACTCAACAGGTTTAGGAGGTAAGTCGACCAGGAGTTGAGTGATTTGCCCAGGGTCCTATCATTAGTAAATGGCACAGTCAGGATTCATTAGTAAATGGCACAGGCAGGCTTCATTAGTAAATGGCACAGTCAGGATTCCTGCTAAGGTCTGTCTCACTTCAAAGTTAGCTTTTTGACCCACAAATTATTAGAATCTCATTCTCAGAAGTAGTAAGACAAGCATGCTCTCCCAGTCTTCAGTGGAAAAAGCTTTAGCTTTTTTAGCTTGCCTGTCTTGGGGCTGGAAAGCCAAGCTATTAGTGTTCACATTTGGAGATAAACTTATGTCTTCCCCTGCACCCCAACTTTCCCCACTTCAATCCCCTCCCCTACATGGGAAGAGAATGACCTCCCAAATGTGGGTCACTTCCGCTTCCTGTGGGAAGACTAGGAGCTGTGTGGTCCTTTGGGATTTTCCAGGAAGTGGAGCAACAGCCTCTTCTTCCCTGCTTTGTCTTCCCGCATCATCTTACAGGCCCAAGGGAAGGGGTCTGGAAGGACAGATGGGGGCAGTGGGCAGGTGGGGAGTGGTGACCGATGACCACCCTGGGCCTGGTGGGAAGGCTTTGTGACTCCTGGGAAGGGAAGCCACAACTGGGAGTTTTTCCCCCACAGTGTTTTTCCTTTCTCTTTTTTTATATTTTTGAAGATTGAGTTGTGATCTCATTTTACAGTACCAAACACATGACCACTTCCTCAGCATTCCTTAAAAATTATGCTATTTTAATACTTTTCAAGAACCTGTGTGCTCCCACTGGTTAGAAAAGAAAAAAACTATGTTATTCCATCTAAGAGACATTTATGTTTGGCACGCGGTTTTTAGGGAGCTTGTCTCTGCTGATCCTGACCAGTTGGCCCTTCTGAACATGGAGCAGGTGCCTGGAAGTCAGGAGGTCTGAGCTTTGGTGCTGGGTCTGCTTGAACTTGCCGTGTGATGTTGGACAAGTCTCTTCCCCCTTTCTGGCCTCTGATTCCTCAGGCATGAAATGAGTGGGTTGCAGTAGATGTTCCTGAGGGACCAATTCAATTCACACATCCCATGGTTCTTCTCCCTTCATGGAGCTCTTTTGGTAGTTTTGGTTTATAGGGTCTTGATAGAGTCTTCTTTGTCCTCCCTAGAAACCCTCTGTGTGACTTGAGGTGTGAGAGCAAGTTCAGAGCTCAAGGATGTGGGGCCAGCTGCGCAGGAGTGCAGCAGCACTGAGATGTGTGGCTGCTTCCAGGAGCGTCTCAAGCAGAGGGTGTGGAGGGGCAGCCCCACGTGGAGCTATGTGCGCAGAGCTGCCTCAGGAAGTGCAGGCTCCTCTTGGATGGAGCTGAGGCTATGCTGCTCTGTGTCTGCCAGGCTGCCCAAGGGTTGTTGCTGAGTGGAGACACTCGGCCCTGCTCCTGCCTCTCAGCTGGGCTGGAGGTCCTGGATGGTGACACATCTACTGCCTGTGTCCCGGGGAGGCACCGTGACCTCGATTCAGGGGACCATCTCTCTCCAGAGGTGGATTCTTTCCTCAGGTTACTATCAGAGTCCTGGCCTCAGGCTCCCAGGTTAGCCTTTGTTTGGTGCTTCACGTCCCTAAGATCTGGGGAAGTCTCACCTTTGGAGATGGGGACCCACCTACTTGTCAAGGTGGGTGTTCTTTAGAGGCTGAAGATCCTGTGGCTCTGGGTCCAGGAAACCTCTGGGTGACCATTTGCAGAAGAGGCTGCAAAAGGCCAGTGGTGCCCCTGAGTGCCTGGGAGGCTGCTTGCCTCCACAGCAGGGTGTGGGCAGTGCCAGCAGATGGTGGGGAGGAAAGGAGGCCATCTCTGGGTCCCAGCGTGTGCACAGGGGAGGGGAGGGTGAGGCAGCTTTGGAACACACTGAATTTTATTAAACCCAAGCCCATTAGGTAGCAATTGTTGACGCAACACCACCATCTGCTGTTAGTTCAGGGCAACTGCGAGGAACCACCAGCACACCTGGATAACTGCGTGGGATTTCACTTAGTTTGTCATTCAGACAATGTTTGTTGAGAACCCACTACCCACCATCAGGCACAGGGAAACAGACGTGGTAAGACAGACATGGTCCTTGTCCATATGAAGTTTATATTCCAGACATCCGGTCCTTGGGTCTGAAACCTGGCTGCACGTCCTAACACCTGAGGTACTTTTTCTGACTCCTCAGCGGTGTCTCTGGGAGTGAGGCCCTGGAATCTATCTTTTCAACATCTCCCCAGCGGATTGAGAGGCAGCCTGTCCATGGAGTGGAGTAGTCCATGGTCCACTGGAACCACTGGTCTAGTCCACTGCCTCAGTTTACCAATGGGAACAGTGAGGCCCAGCAAGGGGAAGGTTCACCAGGCGGGCACGTTAGAGACACAGGTCCAGAAACCAGGTGACCCGCCATCTGGTCAGTTGTTCTTTCTAGGGGACTGTGCCACCCTCCTTCATCCTGGCTTTGATTTCCTTGGCTTGTGTTAAAGGATTTTAAAAGGTTGCACCGAAACTGGTAAATGATGCAGTCCTAGCAGTCGGCTCAGGCCCACGAACATGGTGAGTGGTTGAATGTCCCCCGCCGTCTAGGAGGAGAGCATGCGGGCAGAGAGCAGCTTCCGCTTCAGGACAAGCAGGGGTAATGACCCCAGCGCACCTGCCGGGGGCCTAGCTCCATTTTTCACTCTTTTTACTCAAAGAATACGAGGCTGAGGAATAAAAGTAATACAACATTGTAGGAAAACGCGACGAGGTAGAGAGTCAGACGGAGGACAAATGTAATTTTACCACCCGGAAATAACTACTCTTGGTTCTGGTGGATTTCTTTCGGTCTTTTTTCTTTTTGCATATAAACCCTCTCTCCCCATTTTGTACATACATATCTATTATATATTAGATATATATTACATATCTATTATATCTACTTCATATCTTACTCATATTATATATATGTTTCTTTAAATAGAAATGGGGTCCTGTTTGCTTTATATTTCGAGGTTTTCAGGTTGACAGTCTTGTGAGGTGGGCAGGGTGTCATTGTATTTGTCTTAAGATGAGGACACTGAGGTCTAGGGAGACAAAGCAGCACTCCTCATGTCCCCCTGCTGGTGATGGCTGTCCAGGACTGGACACCAGTCCTCCTGGTTTCTGGTCACTGTAGCCAGCCTGAGGCTGGTTCACTGTGCTCTGCCTTTCAGGGGTTGGGGTCCTCAGCGGACAGCTGTATGCCACAGGTGGGCACGACGGGCCCCTGGTGAGGAAGAGCGTTGAGGTTTACGATCCTGGGACAAACACCTGGAAGCAGGTGGCTGACATGAACATGTGCCGGCGCAATGCAGGTAACGTGCTGTTCTCTCCTTCTCCCCTTGGGGGCCGTGGGCCTTTCTCTCTGCAAACGCCAGCTCTAAAGGAGAGGCAGAGGGGAGAGACTCCCAGAGCCTGGGCCTCAGCTTTTGTCCTGAATAGGGAGTGTCCATTTTCCGAGCAGGCTCTAGGCTAAGGGAGGGGAGAGCTTGGAACCCCAAGAGCTAGCCCTAGGGGCCCCCACTTAGGTGCAGATGGTTCCTTCCCTCCCAGTGAAGGATGGTGACTTTCACTGTGCACACATGGACACAGACCCAGAAAAGCCCTCTGGTTGCCATCCGTGTCACCTGCCCATGGCTTTGTTGGGCAGCTAAGCACAGGGCTATGTGGACATGGCCAGACAATGGCACTTGTTTCTATCCTTTCTTTGCCAGTGCCTGGCTGTGCGAGCCTCTCCCTTCCCACCTGAGCCAATCTCCCTCCTTTTAGGGGTAGCCAGGTCCCTGCTTCACTCTCCCGCGGGAGCACGTCCCTTATTCCTCTCTTTGTACTTCCTGTTTCTCCTTCTCTTCCCCTTTCCCTTCCTGTAGGAATGATTTACCTTAGAGTGGTTAGGTTTTTATTCCTGGAACCTGATACCCCTATTAAGCGATTTCCTTTTAGGACTTTGTCCTGTGGGTCACATCCTGTGTTGGAATATCTTACTTTATGCCTAATTACTCTATGAAAGTGTTGGCTTAGCCCAACTTCCCAGGCTGGAAAGACAAACAGGTGACTTTCAGGCAGATTTATTTCCTTTATACTCAAATTACCTGTTTACTAAACCCATTTGTAGCTGACTTGTTGAAAGTGTAAACAGAGGGGTGTTTATTAATTTGCTCATTGCCCAAGCCTGCTGTGATATAACTTGGCATTTGGCCTTAAGCCACATGAGCAAGGAGTTACAGAACCCTCAAGACAGCTGGTCTATCTAGAGTTCGAGAATTAGGTTCAGGTGTAAATGTGTGTATTTATACACGTTCACATATAGATTATTTTTATTTTTATTTTTTTTGAGGAAGATTAGCCCTGAGCTAACATTTGCTGCCAATCCTCCTCTTTTTTGTTGAGGAAGATTGGCCCTGAGCTAACATCCATGCCCATCTTCCTCCACGTTTTAAATGTGGGATGCCTGCCCCAGCATGGCTTGCCAAGCGGCGCCATGTTCGCACCCGGGATCCGAACTGGCGAAACCCGGACCACTGAAGCGGAATGTGCTCCCTTAACCACCGCACCACCGGGTCGGCCCTATTTTTATGTTTTTATAACAAAAATGGAATCACACTGTCATACTGTTTTATCATCTGCCTTTTTAATCTACTTTACAATCTCTCATGAATGTCTTATTATAACACTAAATATATTTACATATTATTTTCAATGGCTAATCATAGTTTAAATAACAAATCTACTATTGGACATTTAGGTTATTTCCATCTTTCCTATAAGTAATGCTTTGGTTATTATAACTGGTCCTTATAGTTAATCAGTGCATGCATCTAAAATTATTTCTTTAGAGTAAAAGGCCAGAAGTGGAATTTTTGAGTCAGAGAGAGCACATGTACTTTTGACACCATCCAGGAAAGGGGTGCCTTTTATACTCTCACTATTTAATCATCTTCAATCCTTTAATGTAATTTTGAAAAGATACACAGCATATTGGATTATGGCCTTTTTAAAATTTTGATGAGCAATAATTACATTTTCCTACTCTTGAGTCCCTGCTGCATGAGGCCTTGCCCCAAAACCAGCTCACTGAGATCAGGGGGTGGGAGGAGTGCCTCGTCCCTGGGCTTTGTGTGTGGGATTAGACCCCAGTCATATAAAGGGATCACAGCTACAACCATTAGCGCCATACAGTATGGATATAACAGGGTTTGTCAGGGAAAAACGTCCAAGCAGAGTGGGAGTAGCGTGCGACAAGTTCCCTGAATTGTCTGATTCCGTAGCTCAGGCTGGATATGGGGAGTCTGCATGGACTGTGGGCGTGTTCTGGTAGAGAGGGGCCCGTCCATAATGCTCTACGTATTTATAGGGTCGGGTCAGGGAGCATCTGTGGGGCCATGTAGCAGTGAAAGCTCCCTGGTCAGAGCAGTGACTTTGTTAGAAAGGGGGATCCTCGGAGCCCAGTGGCTGCTGTCAGTGTGTTCCTCTGTTGAGCAAACTCTCATGGAACCGATTCTCTGCTACCACGAAGGGGAGGGAAACGAGCCTCTGGGGTAATCCAGATTTCTCCCTCCTCCACCTGATCCCTTGTGCTCCTGCTATAATGTCTCCTATGGCTTCTGTTCGATTTCCAGGGGTCTGTGCAGTGAATGGGCTCCTGTATGTGGTTGGAGGGGATGATGGATCCTGCAACTTGGCTTCAGTGGAGTACTACAATCCCGTCACTGACAAGTGGACGCTGCTGCCAACAAACATGAGCACGGGGCGGAGCTACGCAGGTCAGTGTGCTCCATCCCCACCCACGGAGGCTCTGGGCGGGTTCGGTGGGGGAAAGCTTGCTTAATTTGGGACTGAGTACCTCCTCCAGGGATGGCAGATAACTGTCAGATGTCACCACTCCTTCATTCTGTGCCCATGACAGATACCCATAATTAGCACTTGTTTCCCCAGTGAACCTGAATGCAGCCTCTGAATTCTTCTTTTTTCTTTTTCTTTTCTTTTTTTTTGAGGAAGATTAACCCTGAGCTAACTACTGCCAGTCCTCCTCTTTTTGCTGAGGAAGACTGGCCCTGAGCTAACATTCCTGCCCATCTTCTTCTACTTTATCTGTGGGACGCCTACCACAGCGTGGCGTGCCCACTTCCGAACTGGCGAACCCCGGGCTACCGAGAAGCGGAATGTGCGAACTTAACCGCTGCGCCACCGGGCCGGCCCCTGCATTCTTCTTAACACAGTGTTCCAGGGAGTCTCTTCCAGCAAATTTGAGTTGTCATAGAAGGCTTTAGAATTTCATTGCCATTCCTGGTCTGTTTTTTTGCTGGGCTTGGAGATAGAGTAAGATACAGTTCTTGCTTTCCAGAAATTAACTTGGAAAGATAAGACCTGCATACACAAAACAGGAAATGCAAGATGATGTATGCTTAAGTTCTAAGTGGCACTCACTGTACAGGCTTTAGGACATGACAGGTGAGAACTGGCAGAGTCAGGGAACGCCTCCTGGAGGAGATGGGGCTTGATTAAACTTGAGGTGTGTTGCAGTCACGCAGATAGCTGTCCTTTGCTGGTACCCCCTCTGTGAGCCATGGGGCAGTGTGTTAGGTACATCGTATATGGACTGGGACTGCACCCTTCCATGTTCCAGATGATGAAACTGAGGTTTGGAGAGTTTAAGTAACCTGCCCAAGGCCGCACAACTAAAACACGGCAGAGTCAGAATTCAAACCCAGGTCTGACTCCTAAGCCCATTCTCTTTGGACTGCTGCAGCTCAGGGTTAGAGATAAAGCATTCCAGGCAAGAGGCTGGAGGGAGGAGTAAGGCGTGAGGCTGCTGTAGAGGCTTGTTCTTGGGGAATGTGTGTGATGGGATTGGTGAGGTACTGGGAATGGGATCAAAGTTGGTGCTGCTGAGGTCGGGGGTCTGTAGGGATATAAGCAAGCCTATATATCCACGATGTAGCCCAGCTCCTTGTATCTGGTTTTCCAGAAACTGGACTAGTTAGAGCTAACATTTATTTATTGAGTACATACAGTGTGCCAGGCATTATCTTAAGTATTTTACAACCATTATCTCATTCAATCTACACTAGGACTCCAATGGTATTCTTGTTCCCATTTTGTATTAGAAAGGTGAATCATTGCATCTTGTTTGAATGTCAGTGTGAAGGAAAATTGTGCCTTGCAGGCTCAAAGGAGTTTGTATCCTATTCTCTCAACACAAGGCTTCAATTGCAATGAACTTATTTCACTTTTTTCCCCTCATTTAGGATTTTTCTTGAGTAAGTATAAAAGATTTTAGAGGCGTTTTGGTCCTAGAATGATTCTGTTCTCATGGTTAATTATTAAATAACCCAGCACTATCATTTTCTTTTCGAAGCTGTAGTGGGAAGTACAGGGCATTTTCTAGTACAAGGCCGTGAGGCCAGTGAGGGATCCCTGGCTCCACACCTGCCTTCAGGATAGGGGAAGGCTCAGGGGTGAGAGGTTAGAATTTGATCTATGGCCTGAATATTTCATGCCCATTTCTTCATGTCTGCCCACTCCAGAAGTAGGTGGGAAGGAGACAAGGAGATGTGCAATTTGTGTTCAGATCCATTGACTGAGTGAATCTATTATCTTAGAATCTAAGGAAATGTCCTGAAACCCGAAGATTTAGGACAAAGTTATTTAATGGAGCATTATTTATCATAGCAAAAAACTGAGACCTACTTAATGACATGAGGGAAATGCTTACATAAATTGTGGAGAAATTACACAGTGGAAGTGTTTTTAATGTCATGAGAAAATGTTTGTGATGGACTGAGGTTAAGAAAGGAGGATGCAGAGTGCATGAGCCGCGAGAGCTCAGTCAGGTAGCTGCATCACGGGGGTTTGATGCGCTGCTGCTGAAGGAAGTGGATGTGGGAGTCAGATCTGACGTTGCATCCCAGCTCTGCCACTGGCCCTGGGATGTGGGGCAAGGTGACCATAGGACCGAATCTGTTTTCTCATTTGTAAAATGAGAATAAAATTATCCTAAGCTTCTTCGGGCTGTTCTCAGAATGAATTGCAATAATAGTTGGAATGCACTTAGCACAATGCCTGCTTGGCACATAGAAACCACTCGGTAAATGATCATGACTATTATTAAAAGCCAGGAAAAATTCCAAAAAGATAATCGTGATCCTCTTTGTATGAAGGGATTAAAGTTTTTTTCTTTGTGTTCTGCGTTTTCCAAATTTTCCATAATGAGAATATTTTACTTTTATAATCAAAAGATAAAGCTTATATAAAAAAGCAATACAGGAACCTGCTTTTAAAAAAATACTACTTTGTGAAAGAGAAGCCTGGGGTGCAGACAAGATGTCCTCAAGGTCAGGCAATACGTCTGGGGCTGAGAACTCAGGTTCTGCCCGCCTCTGAGCTTTTATGTCTGCACCTTTATTCAGGAATAAGCATGAAATGAATGTCTTAGCAGAATCTCACTGTAGGGTATCCTGGGGTTTCTTTGAGCAATGTTCTCTCAATCTCGTCTTCAACCAGAAGATTTTATAGTCATGGGAATATGTTAAAATAAGGTTCTAGTTACACCTTACCTGTAGGGCTTACTTGTAAGTTAGGATTTTCTTCAGCTGTGGGTACCACAAAAACAGACAGATACTTGCTTAAATAAGGAAGGAGTGTGTTTGTCTCAGGCAGAAAGAAATCCATGGCTGGTCTAGTGGCCCAGACTGTCATTGAAGAATCAGGTCTCTCCTCTCTTTTCTGTTCTGCCAACTTTATCAACAGCTGCTGCTTCCCCTTGGGCCTTGCATGAGCATTCCAGGCAGGACAAGGGACAAAGCCCAAACTGTAGCACTGGCAGGCTGGCATCATTTTCATGGGGGCCAGGACTGGGTCACATGGCACTTCCAGCTGCAAGGTGGGGAAGCTGAACTCATAATTTACCAGTCTCTATTAATAGAGGATAAGTAGAAGGAAGTTGGCTAAATCAGCCTACAGTATCAGTCATATCTCAGTATATTACAGTGAGATTTTAGAGTCATACACGGATTCACAGTTTGCTATTGAGTATGGTTCATCTTGGCTAAAATGGTAACACATACAGACATGTATGGAGTGTTCCATCCCTTTCCTCTTTCCCTTCTGAGTTATTATTGTCACAAATTATTCTTTTCTGTGTTGTTAGTTTGTGACTAAATTGAAATGTTTATAGTTATTTATTTTTTATTTTTTTAAAGATTGGCATCTGAGCTAACAACTGTTGCCAATCTTTTTTTTTCTGCTTTTTTTCTCCCCAAATCCCCCCAGCACATAGTTGTGTATTTTTAGTTGTGGGTCCTTCTAGTTGTGGCATGTGGGACGCCGCCTCAATGTGACCTGACAAGCAGTGCCATGTCCGTGCCCAGGAACTGAACCAGTGAAACCCTGGGCCACTGAAGCGGAGCGCATGAACTTAACTACTGGGCCATGGGGCCAGCCCCTAAATTGAAATGTTTATAGTTATTTTCGATGCTTTCCTTCCCTTTGTCTTTTATGTTATAATTAAGTGTTTACTGACCTATTCTGATATAGATCTGCAATCTTCTGATTCTGTCTATTTATCTCCTTGCTCAAGGTTTTATAAACCTTTGCCTTTTTGTTACAGGTAGGAGGGCTTCCTTCATTGTTTCTTGTAACGCAGGTCTAGTGATGGTGAACTCCCTCAGCTTTTGTTTATCTGGGAAAGCTTTTATTTCTCCATCATATCTGAAGGATAGTTTCACTGGATATTCTTGGCTGAAAGTTTTTGTCTTTCAGTATTTTGAATATATCGTTCCATTCTCTCCTAGCCTGTAAGGTTTCTGCTGAGAAATCCTCAGAAAGCCAGATAAGGATTTCTTTGTAGGTTTTCTTCTTCTCCCTTGCTGCCATTAATACTTTTTCTTTATCGTTGGCTTTTGCCAGTTTTAATAGTCTATGCTTTGGAGAAGGTCTTTTTGCATCTGTGTAATTAGGGGTTCTACTGGCTTTATGTGCTTGTAACTCCAGCTCCTTCCCCAGGTTTGGGAAGTTCTCAGCTATTATTTCTTTGAACAAGCTCTTTGCTCTCCTTTCTCCCTCTGGAATACCTATAATCCTTATGTTGCTTTTCCTAATTGAGTTGAATGTCTCTCAAAGAATTTCTTCATTTAAAAAAAAATCTTATTTCTCTTTCCTCCACCTGAAGCATTTCTAGATTTCTATACTCTAAATCACTAATTCTGTTCTTCCATAGAATCTGCTCTATTTTTTACGGATTCTAGATTATTTTTTATCTAATTCATTGTCTTCTTCATCTCCAGAGTTTGTTTGTAATTTTTTTTTTAAGAGTTTCAATCTCTTTGGTGAAATATTCCTTCTGCTCATTAATTTTATTCCTGAGCTCGTTGAACTGTCTTCCTGAGTTTCCTTGTAACTTGTTGAGTTTCTTTATGATAACTGTTTTGAATTCTCTGTCATTTAGATTGTAAATTTCTGTGAGTTCAGGATTGGTTTCTGGAAACTTGTCATTTTCCTTCTGCTCTGAAGTGTTACTGTAGCCTTCATGGAGTTTGATGAAGTGGTCCTTTGCTGCTTCATTTGTGGTAGTATGAAGTTGCAGATTCCACCTCCCACTGCTGGAGGGTGGGCAGGAGCTGTGTTTTCTGATCTCACTTCATCTGCTGGAAGTTGTGCTGGTAGGGCTGTTCTGCGTTCCCCTGGACTGGCTGCAGCTGCTCTGCAGGTTGTGCTCATGTGGGCAGGGCCTCTGCACTGGGCAGGTGGGTTGGGCATCATAGGTGGGGCCTCTGTGCTCAGCAGGGGGCTGGCTGAGCTGCTGGGTGCCAGGCGGGAGGGGCAGTCATGCAGGGGCTGAGCTGCCACTCAGTGGGCCCCTCAGGCTGCTGTGCTCCACAAGTGGGGTGCCTTCTGAGTAGGTGGGGAGCCTTCTTGCCTGCGCTGCACTAAAGGTGGGGGGCACCCATGTTGGGGCTGAGCTGCCACTTGGTGGGTCCCTCAGGCTGCTGTGCTCCACGAGTGGCATGCCTTCTGAGTGAGTGGGATGCCTTCTTGTCTGTGCTGCACTAAGGCCAAGAGGTGCCCATGTCGGGGCTGACCCACCACTCAGTGGGTTCCTCAGGCTGCTGTCTCCATGGGTGGGGGTGCCTTCTGAGCAGGCAGGGCACCTTCTTGCCTGTGCTGCACTGGGGTGAGGGGCACTCACACGGTGGCTAAGCCACCACCGATTGGTGCAGAGCAATCCTGTGGATGGGCTGCAACTCTGCAAGCAATTGCACAGGCAGAGCTTTCCCTGCCTCCTCCTACAGTTGTGCACAGCTGCTGTGTAAGGACCCACAAACTGGCTCACTGCCCCTGGGGTTGGGAAGGGTGCAGTTACTTAGTTCTACTGCCTCCCAAGGATCCAGTCTACCCACCTTCAGACGTATAGCTATGTGGGCCTCTCGGAAGTCCTGTTGTGCTGTGCGGGGAGTCCTCTGCTGGTTAATGATTGTCCATTTAGGTGTAACTTAAAGGGGAGAGACTGAGAGAACAACTCACTCCACTGTGATGCTGACATCGCTCCTCTGGAGTGTTTATCCAAGTATAGAATTTAGCACCGGAGGGTTCTTTCAGTTAGATGACGTTGAATATTATGGGAACTGAACCTAAAGAGATAAATGGACTTGTCTGAGGCCACAGTGCAGCTTGACTGGTGGCAGAAGTAAGATGGGAATTCAGTTTTTCTTACTTCCATGAAGTCAGTCCACTGTTCTTTCCAGTTCGTTTTAGTGTCTTCTAAAAGTAGACGTGAATAACTCATCACTTTCTCTGAAAATGATACAAATGCAGAGCTGTGGAGCTCCCTCTGGGTTTTCACTGAGGGTGCTGAGCGTCGTTAAGCTGAGTGCTGGGGTTGGGAAGGGGAGTGGTTACAATACGAGGTGAGTCCATGTGATGATGTGGGGTGAGACACTAACCTGGTGTTGAAGGGCTATGTTCATGGGCTCACATATCTTGTGGGGGACTTGGCTGTTCGAGTGAGAAACAGCCATCTGCTGGCAGCCTGAGTCCAGAGGCCCTTCAATATTTGGATACAAATTGTGCCCATTTCCCTTGGCCGTGGCTTGGGCTGTCTTGGATTCATGAACTCCTTGGGACTCTGAATAACTGGAGAAGCTAAGATGATAACTTTCTCCCCCTTTCATCGTAGGTGTTGCTGTAATTCACAAGCCCTTGTGACCCCAACTCCCACTGCCAGGATGTGGAGGAAGGGAGGGGTGCTGCCTGTGACTCAGAACAGTGGGACCACGACTGCTGGATGCCACTCGCTGCAAGAGTCTGCAGTGGAGCGAGAGCCACCCTCCTCTGACTTGGCAGAGTGGCGAGCTGGTGGAACACCGGTGACCCATCTCCTGCTCCCTGAGGTGTTTTGGCCTCTGCCCTGAGCAGTGGGCTCCTGATAGCTCCAGGTGGCACCTTTGGGCTTTTTTGTGTTTCTACAGGGACAGTGTGTGTATATGTGTGTTTGTGGGTGTGTGTGTGTGTGTGTCTGTGCGTAGAACATGGTGTTTCACTGAGTTGGGGGTGTGTGAAAATCTACTGGATTTCTTTACTACTGATCCTTCCCCTATGCTAAAAATCGAATCACAGAAACCTCTCTTCTGGATTTGCCCATTGGGCCCCCGAGACTACTAAAGCTGCTGTCTGCTGGAGGTCATGCTGGACAGCGAATGTCCAGAAATAACTAGCTAGAGGGGCAGTGCTTTGACCATGCCCACACACTGGCCTGACTACTGGCGCTGTCTGCAGAGGAGCTGGCATGCTCAGAGCTGCACCGTGTTCTTTGTGCGTCAGAACTAGGAGCAAAGTGTCCCCAACTCCCCTGCCAGGTGCTTTTCCTTGGGCTCTCCTCTGGGAAGCAGAAGAGAGCTGCCCAGTCTTTAGGCCACTGGTCTTTGATGTCATGGATTCCAGGTTTGGGAGATTTTGTGTCTTTCAGCAGGAAAACTAGCTTTTCATAGAAGCCATGACTAACACACTGGAGAAAAAGATATACATGAAAAACAAAAACAAAACCCAAAGTCTCTGCCCATAATCATCTCAGAGAGGATCCTACCTCTGGGTTTCCCGGGATAGGACAGTCCCCATTTACACTTATAGTCCAAGCTTAATTATTCACAGCATCCCATTTTACCCTCGAAAGTGTTCTGGTTCAAAGGATGAGTAAAAGGTCACCCTACCTCCAAATCCAAAGCTGGGTTTGTCTCTGCATTGGATGGGGTCATGTGTGATTTGGATGGACATGGATGCCTTCAAAGGAGTATGCTTGCTGGGGCTGGCCCTCAGCGCTTTGTGATGATGGTCATGTCTGTCTGATATCCTTTCCTTGTGCTCTCCCCCATTCCAGGGCATGTACCCTCTCTCCAACCCTCTGAACACCTGCCTCCTCCTTGCTTCCCCTGTTAGGGGAGGAGATGGTGGTAGGCCTTGGATGTGTGATCTCTCTGAGGGGTACTTGCATTTTAAGAGAGGAGCTTGATGAGAGCTTTGCTAATTCACAGGTAAAATTATTAATGACAGAACTTCAAGCATCTGGAGGCGGGTATTCGAGGGCACATGGAGTCATTTGTATTTTAAAAAAATAACCTTAAAGCTGTGCTCTTTCTAAACTAGCAAGTTGCTTATGTTGGAATTTCTGGCATAAGGAGGGGAAGTCTTGTGTCTCGAGAACAGTCCTCCCACTTTGGGGGCTGGGGTTTGACCCTCCATGATGCCAAGGTCCACCTGCAGGGAGGTGGGGGCCTTTATAGACCCTGATGTTGAACTTTTGACACAATTGGGCTACTTCAAAGCAGATATTGCAGGAGATTAGTGTTCCCCCACCCCACTGCCACGACCCCAACCAAAACCCAGGACCCTCCCTGGCTAGTCGGCCACTTCGTGTATTTACTGTATGTTTATTGTGCACTAAACACTCAACTCTCCTGAAGAGGGAACTTCTCCTTCTGATGTTGAGCAGCTGTTATTTCAGCGAGACATCTGGAGAGCACCAAGGCACCCAGAATTTTTAGTAACCTTGGGAAGAGACTAAAATATCCAGCTTCGGTGGAGCTGGAAGAAATGTCTCCAAAGGAATCAGCCATGCTTTTAGTTGGGTGCTCTGTCTCACCCAGCACTGGGGATGCCTGTGTTTTCAGAGCTCTGCCTGGCTCTGGATCGGAGGCTGATGGAATGAGCTTTTTGTTCCAAATGTTCTTCCTCCCTCTCTGAGGAAGGTTTGGGACTTTGTTTTGGTGAGTGTGTGTGGATGGTGGGGATGAGGTTGGGGGCTGGGGCCTGATGTGTGTTATTTGCACAACACCTGATTTCAGGTGAAAGGTGAATTCCCCATCCCCTCCCCAGCCCCTGGGAGCTGGGCTTTCATGCTTGTGTTGGGGAGGCTACGGTTTGTGTGTCATTGTCCCAGAAAGGGTCCCTTCCCTGAAAGCTAGCCAGCTATGTTTTCTGCTTTTGAATTTTTGCTATTGGTTCCACCTCACATCTCCCTTCCCAGGAGGCACTGCCCCTGCCGTAGTGCTGCTGAGGCCATGTTCATTTCATCCTCGTGTGTCCTTTCTCATGGGGACTAGAACACTGGTACGTCATCACCAAAAAGCCAATCTGTTCAGCTGCCCACAGATGCCATCCAAAACCTGCTGTCTCTTTATCACCTGGTACGATTCTCTCCACAGTGGACACAACAGACTTACTTTCAAGTCTGTGCTGGCCACGTGGTAGGTGAACCCCCAGTGCCCCCCATTCAGGTGGCCACAACTGCTTGTGAATGCAGCTTTGCCAGTGGTGTATCTGAAATCTGATCACAGTGATGAAATGGAATTTGGTCCAAGGTTACAAGCAGCTTAGACACCACTTGGATACTGATTTGGACGACATAGAAGTCAGACTCTGAATTCCAAAGTTATTTCTCATAAGTACCCAATGGCATCTCTCCATCTAAAAAGTTGCAGTATTATGCAAATGAAAGTGACCTCATTTTCTGCTATGCAATAAGAATACTTAATTCTCTTTCATGACAAACCAGTTGCAATATCCCCTAAGATGCTTTTTGAGCTGTCTTACTTTGATATCTGTTGTGTAAAGTTTATATATTCCTGAGCCAGATCCTTTCAAAGATTGCCTTTTTATAAAATTGAAGCTATAGCTTTCAGGCTAAAATTTTAATGTAGATATTTTTATAAGATAATTTTTCAAGATATTTGAATTGCTTTTTATTGTCCATGATAATGAAATGTTGTGTTCTATATGTCATTCACTCTCAAACATACTTCACGCCTTTAGCTGTCTTCCCTTTGTTTCTCACCCTCCAAAAACTGATTTTTCAGTAGCTCCAGATAGACAAGTCTCTTTGACTCTCTGACTTCTTTCTTGCACCATATTCAAGGGAGATTGCTGAATTTAAAAACACAATCACTAATGTTTCTTGAATTGCTTAGGGACTAATGTTAAGCTTGACTCAGCACTTACGCATCTAGATTGCCCGTCCACTTTATTGGGAGTCTGCTTTCCACAGGGGTGAGGCTAGTTGGCCCATCTCGTGGCAGCTCTCACTGCCTGGCACTGAGCCTGGCACGCCATGGTGTGGGGAAGCCCAGAGAAGGGCCTACTTGCCGCCCTATACTTCTAGTAGTTTCCTAGGTCCAGCAGACCAGTCCTCGTTCTCTTCTGTCCCCTTGTTCTTCTGAAGCTTCCAACAGCTTAAGGCCTTTGCTGCTGGATGACATGTCTTTTGGAGGCATATTGTCTGTGAACTTTAAAAGAGGGGTCACTCCTCACGACCCCCTAAGAATGTGTTAAGCATATGCTTTGCAGATGCTCATACTACACTTGTAACTTGTTTCTTGAGCTGTGTCTACACTCCAGGCTCTATTTTGTGTACTTATGTATCACTAGCCTCGTTTAAAAAAAATCTTTATTTTTATTATTATTGGGACAGGTGCCATTTGAATTGCCTCCATGCTCTCCCTTTGCACCTTGTTGGATCAAGTTGGGAGGTTGAATGAACTCATATTCCAGTTAGCTGGAATTTTTAAGGCTCTGTTTGCCTGGAGAAGAAAGGAGGTTGGAATGTAATTTTTTTTAAGTGTTTGCACTACTTAGAGTCCTAAGCCCCTCAAGTTCAGCTGTGCTGTGTATCTACTGACCAAGCAGGGGAGCCGGCAGCACTTCTGACATCTGGGAATGGAAGAGGCTTCTTCCGTGGTGGATAATCACAGCCTCGTAGCCCTTGTGCAGCCTTTGTCATGGGGTGCGGTGACTCGTGGATATGGTGTCAGCCGCGGCAGAAATGCATGGGTCTGTGGTGTTTGGAGAAATGAATTGCTCTAGTGCTTTGTTCTTGCCTTTGGTTTTGAGATTTCAAATTATTTTTCCCCTTTTTCAGTGGCAATAAAGGACCCTTGTTGGACTTCTTGTTTAACTTGTACATGATGTGTAAAATACTTTCTCCGAAAGAAAACTCAAGACACTTGAATGTGTATGTCTGTGTGGGTGCTCTGTCTGTGTGGTTGTCCACAGGCAGGCAGACTCGATCACTGATACCCCATACAACACATTGCATGGGTAAGGTCCTTGATCTGGTGTCCTCTGCTTGGATTTTAGGGACCGTATATCTTGTAAAAGAACACTTGTTACATGCTTGATCTGTTACAGTGATAGCTGAAGAAACAGTTCCTTGGATGTGTTATATTAACAGGAATTGTGTTCTAGTTTCCCATACTGTATGTTACTTTAATTTTAATAAAAGCCAAACTGTGAGAACCTTTCTAGGTATTTCATTTCTGTAGTCCAGCCTCTCACTATGCCTCAGACATGAAAAGGACAGACTTATTTCTGCTGTCTTCAAATTTTAAAATTTTCCCCTTAAGGTCGGCTGGGCAGGGTCTGGGTTCCTTTGGCCTCTGTTCTCTGGCCTCAGCACAGTGCCAGACCCACAAAAACCTTCTTCAGCGAGGCCCAGAGAGGCCAGTTCCTCCAGTACGTGTTCAGTGGTGTGGGCAGCTGCCCGGTGATCATTGTGAGGTGGGTGTACTGGTCTCTGGCATGGGGAGGAGGAGACAGAGATTCAGCGGTAAATAAACATTGATTTTAAAATGTTCATTATAAGACCTAGAGATTTTATAGTTTTTTTTAATGTTTTTATTATTAAATATATAAAATTTTATTAAATGTATACAACTATTTATTAAATGTTTATAAAATATCAACATATGAAATAGTAATAATAGTTAATGTTTATTGAGTACAGTCATGCGCTGCTTGACAACATTTCAGTTAGTGATGGACTGCGCACACGACAGCGGTCCCATAAGATGAGTACCAGACAGCCTGGTGTGTGGTAGGCTATACTATCTAGGTTTATGTAAGTACACACTATGATGTTCGCACAGCGACGAAGTCGCTTAACGATGCATTTCTCAGAACGTGCCCCTGTCATTAAGCGATGCGTGACTGTACTCACTATGTGCCGGGCACTTTTCTAAGGGCTTTACTTACATCAGCGCATTTAACCCTCATTGTGGTCTTCCAAGTTACTAGTATTATCTTCATTTTACAGATGAAGATATGAAATGCAGAGAGGTTAAATAACTTGCCTAAGGTAGCAATGCTACAAAGTGATGGAGCCAGATTATTGGTTGCCCTCCAGAGGCTGTGTCCTTAGTCCTCCATCACTCCAGCCATGAGGCGGTGATGAGGGGAGGAGGGCATGCTGAGGAGCACCAAGGAGAGGAAGGCACCAGGGGTCCCTGGGGAGTGCAAACATGGCTCAAGAAAATTACTGAAGCCCAACTTTTCAGGCCAGTTGGACCAACAATGTCCCCATCTTATATTGACGGTAGTCATATCATACCATGCGATGATAGTAGCAGTACCCAATATTGGTTGTTTACTTACTTTGTGCCAGACACCCGCTAAATGCCTTATAACTTGGCCTTTTATCCCCGTGACAACCTCCGACGGAGGTGGCATTGCCCCTTTGGAGGCCAGATGTCTCCTGTTGACTCACCCCTTTCTGGACTCCTCCTCTCGAGTACCTGTGGTCCCTGGGAGTCAGCTCTGAAGCTAAGCTGGGCCTCCCTGGGTGGGAGGTGAGCCTCTTATGAAGTGGGTCTGGGGTTTGCCGTGGCTGTGACTTCTCAAACCCGCTCCTTCAGGGACCTGGGCTCCTGCTCTGGTTAACACACTGGGCAGTCCCAGTCCCTTTCACCCTGTTCCAGGTGACAGATGGACAGCACAGAGGGGTCAGGCTCAGCTTCAAGCTGGAGAGACCCAGGGATGAGAGGGAGCCTCTTGGCCAGATCCCTCTCCACATTTGGAAAAGTAAATTTTGACCTCCAGGAGGATGAAGCCTGCTTGACTTACTCTGCATCCTTGGTGCCTAGCACTCAGTTGGCACTCAGGAAATATTTGTGGAGAAGAAAGAAAAGAATGTGAGGACTCAGGTGGCGGTGCCTTCACCTCCGCCACCTCCTCCCTCTCCCCTGGGCTGGCCTCCAGCTGTAGCCTCTGGTCTTTCACCCCATGTGGGTGAGTGGCGAGTGGGAGGGCTGGCGCCACTCGCCCTTTGCATCTCTAGAGCAGTTGGCCTTTTCAGAATGATGAGAGCAGGCTTCTTTGAGCCCCACAACAGTGGGCGGGCCTGTGGGCAGGAATTTGTGTCTCTCTGGGACAGAGGAGGCCCAGAGAGGTGAATCCATTTATTTTAGAGTCTGTTGAAAGTGAGCAGTGGAGCAGACCCAGATGGAAACTACTAGATCTTTTGACCCACAATTGAGTTTGAGAATCACCCTGAGAAGAGGGCTCAGGCTGCAACTGTTTCAATAACCATAGTAGCTAGCATTTATTGTGCATTTACTGTGTGCCAGGCCCTGTCCAGAGCTCTTTAATTCCAGTTAATCCACACAACGCCTCACACAGGTAGGTAATGCCCAATTCACAGGATCACAGGGGTTAATTAACTGGCCCACGGTCACACAGAGCCTTGAGAAGAGATGCAGCCCCCATCCTCCTATTGAAGCTGCTTGTCGAGTTGTGTCATCCTCAAATCCCAGAGGGCTGTACCCTATGGGCACATTCTGGAGCTAGGAGGTTGCAATGTCTGGCCCTCAAGGGCAGGTAGTGAGGCAGAGCCCAGAGCCAGGCTGGAGACCTGCTCTGCCGCCAACCTGCTGTGGGCTCGCTCACTCTGGGCCTGGCCACCGCCTCTGAGAGGGCCCTGGGGAGGGACTCATGAGCCAATGAGGGCTTATTGAGCACACACACCTTTCCCTCCCTTTGGCCCTGTTGGCCTGGTTTCCCCTTACCCAGGAAAAGTTCCAGCGTGAAATCATATTTGGTAGTTTTTCTACAGTTTACAAATAGGGTCTTTTGACCCTAAATAGCTAGTTTATTTTAATACAAAGTCTTCCATTTCTGTCTGCCTCATGTGGTTTTCACTGAGCAGTCTGCATTCCTCACTGGCTATCCTTTCTGCCCAGGCGGCTTTCCCATAATGCTCCATGTCAGGGCCCATGGGAAGGGGCACCTGGCTGGGACTTCAGACATGGTCAAATCCAGGCCCCGCATTTGCAGATGGGGAGGCTGGAGCTTGAAGCTGTGGAAAGGCAGCTGGCTGTTATTCATGGGCAGTTTCTAAGTGGGCTGTTAGTGCCTGCGGCAGAGCCAGGTCTCCCACGAGCCCAGTGAAGGCTCCAGGGCCCACGCCTGCCGGCCCGCACCTGAGGTTGCTATGGGGTTGAGGAAAGGCAGTGACTGAGGGTCACAACCCTTTCTGGGGTGAACAGAGAGGAGAGGTGTTCCTGTCATGGCAGTCCTGGTCTCTCAGAGACGCCTGTCCTGTGGTCACTCCAGCTTCGAAGGCTTCTCTAAGCTCCCAGGTGGCTAGAGGCCCTGACTCCTCCTCAGGTATTAGAGTCCTCAACTGATGGGGTGGAAGGAGGCCTTGTTCACGCCTGTGTGACCTGCAGGGCAGCCTTCTCCCTCTCTGGGCCTTAGTTCAGTTCCTCAGCTGTAAACTTAGGGCTCTTCTGTCCTTATAAGCATTTACGCTACTTGCCAGGTCCTGTTCTTTCTCCCAATTTACTGGTGAGGAGATGAGGCTCAGAGAGGCCAAGCCACAGTGGGGAGCTGGGTTCTGAACCCACATCTTCTGTGGAAGTGGTTTTGACCACGATGCCATGTGTGTTTTTAAGTTCTTAGGCCGCTTGGCCCCACCAGTGAACACACATGATAAAGATGGTTTATGGATCCCCTAGTTGTATGCTTTACAAGGACTGGAAAAGTCGGCTTTAGACCTCTTTCCTTCCCTTTGTTTTCTTCCCTTCCCATTCCCCGTTCCCAGGTGCCTCTAAGAGAGACCCCACTGTTTTTCCCAGTGTTGGAAATCTTTTATTTTCCCTTCACAGGATGTTCAACAAACACTTAGTTACTCATTCAACAAAAATACATTCAGCATCTATGTTCTACCTTGTGCCAGGTACTCGCGATGCAACTGCCAACAAAGCAGATGGTCCCTGTGGACAAGGAGGTTAGAGTTTTGTTAGGGACAGTGTTGGTAAACAGCAGGTATGGATGCTAGTGGGGGCTGGGGTGAGAGGGGAGAGAGAAACACACACACCCAGAGAGAGGGACAGACTCACAGGGACTGGGCAAAGGGTGTGAGATTCACACAGAGCAAGAGAGACAGAGAACAAGAGAAAGAGACTGAGGCACGCAGAGATGGGAACAGAGGGAGACGGAAACACAATGAGAAAGACACATACACACATGCACACACAGCCAGAGAAGAGACTCCGCTCAGACCGAAATACAGAGGCAGAGACCCAGAGAGAGAGAGAGAGAGAGAGAGAGAGAGAGAGCCAGAATCATTTCTTAAAGTGGCAGAATACAGGTCAGCCTCACACTTCAGGTAGGAGGCTTCCGAGTAAGGAGCCGTGGGTTCAAATGTGACTTCTGGTAAGGTGATGCTGTGGCTTTGAGCCAGTCTCTTCACCTCTCAGCATCAATGTCCTCAACTGTAAAATATGGATGCCAACATGGGTTTTGTGAGCTTGTGGAGAAGACAACATGAGAAGACCTTAAACCATAGAAGATAGCCACAGTAGGTCCCAGGGAGGCCAGGCTGGGCCAGGCCGAGCATCCTCTAGAATGAGAGACTGAGTCTCCTACAGTGACAGTGCTGAGAAGGCCCTGACTGCATGCAGGTCACCACGAGCCAGGAGTGCGAGTGGAGGGAAGAAAGACACAAGAAAGGAGACAAGCTCTCGGCCCCAGGGTCTTGTCTGGGCTGGGGAATTTAGCTGGGGTTTAATCTTTGGAGGAGGGCCCTCTGTGAAGCAATGTGGAAGGGGCCTGGTTTCACTTGGCAACCACTTGGCTTTTTTCTATTTGCACAACTGTGTTTAAATCCCTTTTGTTCCTCCATCCAATGGGTGGGCATGGGGGCACAATTCTCAGGGGCTTACTCCTGCTGTAGGAGTAGGGCATCTTCCCAGCTTCAACCCCATTGATTCCAGGGAATGTGGGGTTTAGTAGGCACATGTGTAACTATTTCTATTACTAAGGCATTTCAAATGTGGTTTGATTCTCAGAAAAGCCCAGCAAGGTAGCTAAGGCAGGTATTATTTGGTGCAGTATGTCTCTACGTATTGTGTACGGTGGTCACTTTCTCACTGCAGTGGGTGGTGCACATGAAACACTCTGCATGGTAACTGCACATAGTGGGTGATTTATTAGTGGTAGTGATTGTTACTCTCATCATTCCCTTGTACAGATGGAGAAATTGAGGCTAGAAAGAGGTTAAGCAATTCACTCAAATCCCCAGAGTCAGTAAGAGCTTGGACTCTATCACCCAGGATTGTGTTTGGCTCCACATGACAGCAAAATAACAGTGGCTTACCCAAAGAGTGGGTTATTTTGCTCACATAACCGTGAGTCTAGGTAGGCATTCCAGGGCTGGCACAGCAGTTCCATGATGTCACTGGGATCTCAGGTCCTTCTGTCTTTCTGCTCTTCCATCCTTAGCATGTTGCAAGATAGATGCTCCATATCTGCAAAAAGGCATGAAAAAGAAGGGAGGGGAAGGTGGAAGGGGCAGTGCCTGTGATGGGAAAGTAAAACCTTCCCAGAAATCCCTAGTAGAACGCCACTTACCTGTCTTGTGGTGCTTCTAGCTGCAAGGGAGTCAGGGGAGGTGGATACTTTTACCTGGGCATGTTGCTGTTCCAGATAAACTCAGAGTTCCACCTGGGAGAAGGAAGGGGAGAATGATGTTGGGTAAGCAACTAGTGATGTTGACCAGTCACAGCTCCTGTCAGCCTCCTGACTGCAAGCACCACGTGTCTCCGTCTCCACCAGTCAGCTTGGACTTTGCCTTCTTGGATCCAAAGTCTACACCCTTTTGGTCCATCACCTAGTATCTGCTGCTGCAGATGTTTTGGCTGGACACTGACTGTATGCAGGGCCCTTTGTCTGTGAGGGCTAATGATGCTCCCTGTGTGCCTGGCATTTGCTGAGCATACAGAGTGTGGGCCCTGGGATAGAGCTGGGCAGGGCAAGCTTCCTCTCAGAACCTCACTCAGCCATCTTCCTTGCCATATTGGCATCAAGGGTGGTTGTCCCTCTTGCAGGATGAATGAGAAATCCTAAGCTTGGAGACCTTTAGGAGCCTGTCACTGAGGCTTTCGGGACAGCTCATTTATCAGCCGTGGAAGTTTTCCTGAAGTGCTGATTGAGGAGCCTTGTCAGCTGCAAGATCTATGACCTGTATCTCAAGAATGTCCCATGTGTGCAACACCATAAATCTTTCTCAGCCGCAAAGTGGGAGGTGGAGGGGGCTGAGGTTTGGTGTTGGCCTCTTGGAGGCAATTTTCCCAACTACTTTGTCCTCCTGTTCTTTCAGGATGTCCTCACATTCAATGGTGGCCCATCACGTGGCATCTGAGCTGTGCTGAGCTGAAGGAGGTCATGAAAATGATGTAGAGTCTGGCTGCTGAGGGGCTGTCCCAGGTCTGTTCTCACTAGGTGCAGCTGCAGCTCCAGCCCTGGCCACGGAGCTGCCAGGAGGAATATCTGAGCTGGAGAGGCCTGGGCCTTCCCTGCATCTGGTGAGGAGGATGCGTGGCAGCGTGGAGAGGGTGGAGCGAGAACCAGAAGATCTTGTCTCCAAGTATCGTGTGACAATATAGCATAATGGCTGAGCTCAGGCTCTGAGTTGGACAGTGTGCATTTAAACTCCTGCCCACAATTACCAGCACTGTGACCGTGGTAATAAAGCCAGGTGCTCCCCCAGGTCCTCTGAGGATGGACAGGTCAGCACAGGCATCACACTCCAGTGGGGAGGGAGCCCACCATCTTGGGGAGCTAACAGCCCCCTTGAAGGCCTTGTTCCGGATCTGGGCCTCACCTCCCCTTTAATGCAGCAGCCTGGACCTGAGGTGAGGGGACCCCTGGGGGAAAGGCTGAGCTACAGAGGGCATCCAAATGTATTTTTCAGCTACAGATCCGTCATTTTAATGTCACCTGGCCTCCTATTTGAATGATTGACTAAGGAACCGTCTATCCTGGTGCCCATGACTTCTGCAGAGCCCTGATAAGGAAGCCCATAAAAGCGTCTCCAGGCATCCAGGGGAGGCTTTATGTATGTCCCAGAAAGGGCGGTTAGATTTCTAGCAGCTGCTAGTAGAAATTTCCTGCCTGGATGTGGGAAACTGCTAGGCACCAGGATCTTGTGAAGGCAGGAGGACTGGCCCCGAGTGGACTCAGGGAGGCCCAAAGATGCGTGGGATGAGTGGGAGAAAGGGGCTTTTTTGTGGTGCTGACTACACAACATGGGGGTGCCGAAGTAGGCTCCAGAACTGTGGGTGGCATCGGTGGAGCCCTCCCGTGGTAGGCGAGGGTCCTGTGCACTCTGAAGCCCCGCGCAGGAGCTACCCCCTCCCCGAGAAGTCCCTAGTTAGTTCCTGCCTTCTCTGGGCTGCTTCTGTACTTTCTGTGTATTCAATACATATCAACTCATTCAACATGTATTTATCCAGCCCTTCCTGGATGTCAGGCTCTGTGCCAGCTCTAGAGATATGGTGTAAATGAGAAGGCCACTGTCCTAGTGGGGGTCACATTGAGTTGTGCAGATAAAATAATAAAGAAGTAATTACAATACAGTATGGTAAATGTAAGGGGAAGTAAAGGGGCCTGTGGACGCACACTAAAGGGTCAGGGAAAGTGTCCTGGTGGAAGTGATGGTAAGCTAAGACTTTACTTTGGAGGGATGGGGAATGTTAGCCAGGTGAAGGAAAAGACAGAGGTGTTGGGGAGGGAGGAAGAAGGAATAGCAAGTGCAGAGGCCCAGAGCCTAGAGAGATGGCCTTTTTGAGAAAATACCAGTAGTTTAGTATGGCTGGATCATAGAGTATAAGGGAAACGTAGAGAGAGATGTGGCTGGAGAGTTGGCCAGGAGCCACGTCACTGAAGACCTTGAAATCATGGGGAGGAGGCAATTCTCTTTCTTCAGATCAATGGGAAGACAGTGAAAGTGCCTAAGGTTAGGTTCCCCAAGAAAGAGACTGAGACACCGAGACATTCACGCAGATGCTATTGGTGAGTGCTCTTAGCAGCAACACCCATGGAGGAGGGGAGCAGAACGGGGCAGGGGAGAAGCGGAACTGTAATGCAGTTGCAACAGAGACCTCAGCCCATGCCCTGGGGAGTTCCGGGGCTGAGACGGCCTTTCAGTCCTGAGTTGACACAAGGGAGACGACATTTTGGATCTCTGCAAAAATCAGTTATTGACAAAAAAGTAGGTAAATTAGACTTCATCAAAATTAAAAACTTTTGTGCTTCAAATGATATCATCAAGAAAGTGAAAGACAACCGAGAGAATGGCAGAAATTATTTGCAAATCATATAGCTGATAAGGATCTAGTATCCAGAACATATAAAGAATTCTTACAACTCACCAACAAAAAGATAAGTAAATTAAAATTAAAAATAGGTAAAGGATTTGAATAGACACTTCTTCAAAAAGATATACAAATGACCAATAAGCACATGAAGAGATACTCAACATCGTTAGCCATCAGGGAAATGCGAATCAAAACCACAATGAGATACCATTTCCAGCTCACTAGGATAGCTACATCAAAAAGACGATTAACAGGGGCTGGCCCCGTGGCCGAGTGGTTAAGTTCGCGCGCTCCGCTGCAGGCGGCCCAGTGTTTCGTTAGTTCGAATCCTGGGCGCGGACATGGCACTGCTCATCAGACCACGCTGAGGCAGCGTCCCACATGCCACAACTAGAAGAACCCACAACGAAGAATACACAACTATGTACCGGGGGGGCTTTGGGGAGAAAAAGGAAAAAATAAAAAAAAAATCTTTAAAAAAAAAAAAAAGACGATTAACAGGTATTGGCCAGGATGTGGAGAAAGTGGAACATTCATATGCTGCTGGTGGGAATGTAAAATGGGGTAGCCTCTTTGGGAAACAGCCTGGCAGTTCCTCAAAAAGTTAAACATAGAGTTAACCTTATGACCCAGCAATTCCACTCCTAGATATACGCCCAAGAGAAGTGAAAACAGACGTCCACACAAAAACCTGTACATGAACGTTCATACCAGCACTATTCCTAATAGCCAAAAGTGGAACCCACATGTCCGTCAGCTGATGTACAGATAAACATAAAAAGGAATGAAGTACTGATTCATGCTGCAACATGGATGAATCCTGAAAACATTATGCTAAGTGAAAGACGCCAGACAGAAAAGGCCACTTATTGTATGATTCTATTCAGATGAACTATCAAATAGACAGACCACAGAGAAAGAAAGTAGATTAATGGTTGCAAGGGGCTAGGGGAGAGGGGAATAGGGAGTGAACGACTGCTAATGGGCACAGGGTATCTAGGGTATTTTTTTGGGGTGAGGAAATGTTCTGGAATCGGGTAGTGATGATAGTTATACAACTTTATGAATACACTAAAACCCACTGAATTGTATTTTAAAAGGACAAGTTTTTGTGGAATGTGAATTATAACTCGATACAAAAGATCATTTTATATGCATACCCCCACCTCCCACCCCCACGGGTCACATAACCTTGACTGAGGCAGCTCCCTTTGGCAGAAGGCAGCATCTGGGGAGGGGCTCAGCTGTGAGCCCTCAGCAGAGGACACTCTCAGAGGCTGGCGGATGAGTGCCTCTGGGGATCTGGGTTACGCACAGCATCCACACAGAAGGCTTTAAGAGTGGGAGTGGCGCCGAGTTTTACTTTAGCATGTAACCTTCATGACAACACTAAGAGGCAGGCATTAGGATCCCCTTTTCAGATGAGTGAACTGAAGCTCTCCTAGATAGTGGAAATTTAAGCAGCAATGTGGATTCATGTCTATGCGAGGCTAAAGAGCTTGTTCTTTGCTATGATTCTATGCTATTTTGTGCTCAGTCCTTGACAGATATGTTTCCCCTGGAAAGGTTAATTGGTTTGAAAGCAAGACCATGTCTGAATGTATCCTTAGCACCCAGCGCAGAGCATAAAGAATGTGCTCGAAAATGTTTGTTACCCTGAAGTAAGGACTTCCCTTCCCAACTGCTGAAGACACCATACCAGTGCTACGTTCAGCAGGGGTAGTTTTCTCTAAGTCACAGGAAAAAATTAATGGAATGAACAGAATTTCCTCATTTTTAATCCTTTTCTTGGATGCAAATTTTTGCTTATGCTTTGACAACTCATTTGTACTGAAACCTAGTATCAGAAGACATCTTATTTATCAAAAAAATAACCAAAGACTAATTTTCATTAATATTTCAGTTTCCTGTCGGATGCACCCTCACCTAAACACCTTCCCTTGAAGATGTGGGGAGAGTGATAGATTTTAGTAACTTGAAGTCAGGGTTGATGGAGACGCAAGTTGACTGCTGTTTTCTCCTAGGCTTCTCCACAAAGCTGCTTCCTTGTGGCTGATGGAGGATCAGGGAAATTATCCGTGACACGTACACCACCTACTCCCACTGTCAGACCTGCTGTTTCCCAGAGGCTGCTGCCTCTTGGATGCACCCTGGCTAGGGGTGGAGTGGATGTCGGCAGGTGCACCTTGGGTGGATTTTTCTCCTGTTGGTAGGGGGATTGGGAGGCGGTGGGTGGCTGGGGGCTGTCAGCTGGGAGACAGTGAGTTTCTGGAAAGGCACTTCTCAGACTAGGTGACTGTGGGGTGATTTTCCAGAACCCAGGAAGGACCCACACATGTCATTCTGCTTGCTTACTTTCGTCTGAAGTTTCATCCTTAGAGCTTGAAGAGGATCTTGATGCTACTAAAGTGATAACACCCCTGCCTGCCAAAGTTAACAGCCTCAGCAGTAGTCCCTACCTGTGTGTGAACGACTCAGCCAACTTCGAAAGGGGAGGGAAGCAAAGGACACAGGGGACCTGAGTGGAGGCCAAGAGGCAGGGAGGGGAAAACTGGGGGCGGGAGAGCACAGTGGTGAAGAGTGAGGCTCAGCGACACCCTGTCTAGGTTACAATCTCTGCTCTACGCTTGCAGGCTGTCTGACCTTGGGTGCAATCTCTCTGAGTTTGTTACCTCATCTTTGAAATGGAGGTAATAATAGTCCTTAACTCAGGGTTGTTGGAAGGATTAAATGAGGTGACACATATATGGCAGGCATAAATGGAAACACAGTCATATGAACAGAGAAAATGCAGTCTTGGTTTTCTAATAGTGCTGGGATTTTCCTCTCAAGTCTCCCACCTGCTGGCTAGTGGGTGGGAAAATTCTGCAATTTTAGTCCAATCTGGTAAATTTAGTCTTAGTCAAAAATTTATACAACCCCTTTAGGTACTTCTTAACCTCGCTCACATTTGTCTGGTTCCCTTTCCTCTTACTCAGGGCAGCATCTAAGAACGTGAGGGGCCGGATCCTTGTGGCGGTGAAGCATCGTTCCACATCTGGCCAGGGTTCAGGGGCAGAGAGAGGGATGTACAGCAGGATAGCGAATGGCTTATGGAATTGTTGCGAGAGGTAAAGAAACAGACTCGAGGCTGCTATGGCTCTCGAAGCTACGCTCCAGGGTAGGCTGCTAGAGCAGCGCCGCCTCCGCCCCAGGCGGGAAGTGGCAGAACCAGAAACAGCCGTCACGGCTCCTGGCCAGATGCGCGCCACCTCTGCCACAGCCCACACCAGGAACCTGGGCATCCACCTCTCTCCCCATCCTTAGAAGCCAATCCCTGTTTCGCTTCAGTGCATCTTATTAGCAGACTGTAAAGCAGAAATTCTAGCTGCAAGTGAGTCTGGGAAATGTAGTTTTAGCTTTCCAGCCTCTGCACTGTGGAAGGGGGATTAGAATGCCTATTGAGCTACCACTCCTCATTATCTGCTACATTCCTTCATTGGGCTACTCAACAGCCATACACGCCCTTCTTCCCATATATCTAAACAACCATGGCAACAACAACTTGTTCTTGTCTTTTTCTTATTTTGAGGAAGGTTAGCCCTGAGCTAACATCTGCCACCAATCCTCCTCTCTTTGCTGAGGAAGATTGGTCCTGAGCTAACCTCCATGCCCATCTTCCTCTATTTTATATATAGGATGCATGCCACAGCATGGCTTGACAAGCAGTGCATAGGTCCATGCCCGGTACCCCGGGCCACCGAAGTGGCGTGCATGAACTCAACTGCTATGCCACCAGACCTGCCCCACAACTTGCTCTTTTCTAACCTAATGCAACTATCCTCTGCAAAAATTAAAATGTGCTTATTACCCTTCTGCCCCAAAGGGGAGGCCCAAATTTCATCAGTCACTGCATCTCTAGGTGATATTATTCCTCTTCTAGTTCAGTGACAATTCTGACTTGATATCATATAACCTGAAGCCTAAATATATAGTTAACAACTACAATATATACTAGAGCCTATATAAAGTGGAAAAAAGGAGAGAAAAAGGATAATTGAGCATGTGTGCTTGTATGTAGGTAGTGAGTATGTATGTATGTAACATGCATATATACATAAATATATGCATATATACACAATTGTATGTTGGTTTTTGCTGTGTAAGAAAGGACTTCAAAACTTAGTGGGTTACAACAACGAATTTTATTATTTCTCACCATTCTGTGGATTGGCTGGGCAGTTCTGGTCTGGTATGCTTTGGCTGGTCTCTGCTAGAATTTCTCATGCATCTGTGTCCAGATGGCAGGTCAGCTGGTGGCTGCATGATCTAGGATGACCTCACTCAAATATCTGGTGGTCGGCAGGTTGTTTTGGGGGTGGGTAGCATCCTCCAGCAGGCTAGCTCAGGCTCATTCACGTGGTAGTCTCAGTTTTAGGCACAGCTCAAGGTCAAGCCCCAGGGGCAAGCACTTCTTGAGTCTTTGTTTATGTCACATTTGCTGATGTCGCAAGCCTCGTGGCCAACCCTGACTCAAGGGATGGAGAAATAAACTCCACCTTTTGTTGGGAGGAGAAGAATCTATGGCCATTTTTGCCATCTACCACAATATATATGTACACCAAGACAGACTATGCAGGCCATAAAACAAATCTCAATAAATTTAAAAGGATTGGAATCATACAGAGTACAATCTCTGACCACAATGGAATTAAAGTGGAATCAATAAAAATAGAATATCCAGCCAACCCCCCCCCCCCACCCAAAATATGTGGAAATAAACTAAAGTCCTTATCAGGCCTGGAGGAGTCCTGAAGACAGGAGTCTGTCTTCTTTTTCTTCATCCACATCTGGTCTTAATTTTCCATCAGGATGGCAAAGATTTGGGTAATTTGTCAGCTAATAGTTCTTTATGCTCTTGGGAAAAACCTGTTGCCACATTTGCTGATTCTTTTCCCCCAAATTTTCTGAGGACTATTGTGATCAAAGTGGCTATTTGTTAAGATATTGTATTAATCAGGATTCTCCAGAGACATAGAACCAGGAGGATAGACATACACATAGACGTACACACAGACATGCACATAGATAAGAGGAGATTTATCACAAAAATTGGCTCAAGTGGTTATGGAGACAGAGAAGTCCCACAATTTGCCATCTCCCAGCTGGAGAACCAGGAAAGCTGGTCGTATAATTCAGTCCTAGTCTGAAGGTGTGAGAATTGGGGAGCCAACGGAGTAAATCCTAGTCTGAATCTGAAAGTCCAAGGGCTAGGAGCACCAACGTCTGAGGGCAAGAGAAGATGGATGTCTCAGCGGGAGAAGAGAGTGCAAGTTCTCCCTTGCCCCACCTTTTTGTTCTATTGAGGCCCTCAGTGGGTTGAATGGTACTACCCACATTGGTGAAGGAGATCTTCTTTACTCAGTCTAACAATTCAAATACTAATCTCTTCCGGAGACACCCTCACACACACACCCAGAAATGATGTTTTACCAGCTGTCAGGGCCTCCCTTAGTTCAGCCAAGTTGACACACAAAATTGGCCATCACAGATGCCTCTCACCATGTCCCAATTGTCAACTCTCTTCTTTGACTTCCTCCTGAATGGCACACTATTGCCAAGCACCAGGCCTTGGACCATCGTCCTCCTGAGCAGTGCCCCTCCCCAGGAACCCGTCTCTGCTTTAGCAGCTGTTGAGCAGAATCTGGTCATTATTAATGGTCTTCCTAAATGACTGGAGAATTGGCATAGAATCCAGCGATATCAAAAACATATCACGAGAGCTCCAGGTACCCTATTCTGAGCGCAGGGCAGACATCACTAATCGGTTATGACTCTATCCCACTGACTCCTGAAGACAAGGCACCAGGCAGCCCCTGCTAATCAATCGGAGTTGGCACCAGAGATAAACCTGTTTTGTCATCTCAGTTTTAAGCACTTGCCCTTGTGTTCCTTTGCCTGGAGCAACCCTAATACATCGTTCTGATGTTCCATGTGTGGGGGTGGGGGCAGAGAATCGTATGTCCTAGAACTATATGACAATTGTCAGAAGTGCATGAAATTGGCTGTATGAAATAGTGGAACAAGGCATGGCTCTTTCTTCTCCCTGTATTAGTGTAAAATTTGCAATGTTTTTCAAGTTGGGAGAATTTTTTAAAAATATGGTGAGCAGTGGTATGTGGAGAGACTTAACAGCAAGCTGTCTGCCCTCGCCGAAGCATTTTTTTTCCTTATAAAGCTATCTTGTGCCCTTATTCCCACATCTCAGAGAGATGCTAGAAACTTTTCACTTTGTGTGTGAAGGGGATCTCAAACATTTGAAAAGTCAGTTCTGTCCTATAACTTAAGAAAATACCTTACTTGCACACCAGAGGCCTCTCTTTGATTTAGAAATACAAATCGCTTAACGGCTACCAGCTCTTGAATATGTCGTGTGTGCCAGGAACTCCCCCGAATGATTATCTACATCAGCTCCTTTACTCATCACAACAGTCCAGAAGGGCTAGTACTGGCTATCCACATTCTACTGCAGATGAAATGGCTCAGAGTGGTCAAGTAATTGGTCCAAAATTGCACAGTTAGGGAAGGGTAGAGTGAGGATTCGAATCCAGGTCTGTTTGGCATCAAAGCCTTAACTAATATTCCCTCTGGCCTCTCTCTTGGGGAGTGTGGCTCTTTTGGTTTTGGAGCTTATGGGGCCCTCTCCTTTTTTCTTGCTTTCCGCCTACCTTCTTCCATTCACATTAAGTCAAACACGTTTCAGCCTCCCTCCCTCCCTCCCTCCTCCCTCCCCTCCTCTGTTAGTCTGCAAAGGCTGGGCATTCCTCAGACAGGGACAATGCCTTTCATCCCAGGACCCAGTTTAAAATGCAGGAGTTCCCGGGCAGAGAAAATGGCCTGAGAGCTAGGTACCTGCTGGCATCGGGTCCTTTCGGGGGTGGGGGCAGAACTCAAGGGAGGCAGGAGGAAGCTCAGCAGGATGAGGGAACGCCCGTGGTGAGAGCAGCAAAGTCAAGTGTGCCTCTTTCTGTTCACCCCACAGACTTCAGGCCTTAGACCCAGAGGTTTAGTCATTGTTGATCCAGCTACCACGGCCTCCTTTGAGTGTCCACCATCTGCTAAGCCCCGTGCTGGACTCTGGGCATACCCAGACGACTAAGCCCTGCCTCTGGGAAGTCACAATCAGATCGAGGAAAAGGACAGGGCACGCGGAAGCTGCACGCTGGACAGCTGCGTCTCGGTGGGAAGGGCCAGTGGAGGGACAGGAGGAAAGACCCTCTCTGGCACCAGGTCACCCCGGAGCTTGGCCTGCTCTGCGTCTGTCCTCTCTACTCTCTGTTTGGCTGGTTGTGAAGACAAAATGGTGGCCCTTTTGAGGCTCAGGTGAATGTCAAACATCATGAAATAAATAAATCCCTGGTGCTACTCATGGCCTGGCAAGAAGCAGCACCCTCACAAATCGGATCCTGCAGGCCAGCCAGTCTGTTCCCGATTTCAGTTTAGGACCTTCACTGGACACTCCTGTTTGTTTCCTCTGCCTACAGTGTCTTAATATGTATGTGAATATCCCCCTGAGGGGCTGCCCCTCGCTTGTCCATAGTTACTTTGGAGGAGGAGGTGTCACCTCTCGGTGCCTTCAAAGTGACTGGTGTGTGTTTCTGGGTTTTAAGTCAGACTGTCGAAAACGTACCCTTAATTATAAGGGAAAATATCACCAGCCTTTTCGGTGTGCTGTGCTGAGACAGAAACTTAGTACTCTTTCTGTAGATGCTTAGAGGCATCCTCTGCCTGGTCTCTTCCGCCCCAGCCTTTGGAGGAGCCTTGCGAATGGCTCCATGGAATCCCAGGCCCCGCAGCGTTTGATTCTGGGGCACCCCGTGGGCTGCCTCTCTCTTTCCCCCCTGAGCCCCATCTCCTGCCTTTCTCTGCTCTCAGCCCAATTCACTGGGGTCCAATCACGTATAGATTTGCCCCTGGGCCCACTCCTCATGGGGACGCCAAACCAAAAGGGAAAACTTTAGCTTACTGAACTGGACCCCACTGGAGAGGAGAAAGCACAGGCTGCCGTTTCTTGTGACGCTGGTTGTTCTGATTTCCTTGAGGCCTGGCACAGCTCGGTTTTGACATCCTTGGTGTTGGCCAGGCTCTCTCTGTTCTCCTGTGATGCGCTCACTCACTTGGCACTTCATATTAGACCTGGTCCCTGTGCTCCCCATCGGAGAGCACTGACGGCAGCATCGGGCAGAGTGGGCATCTGCATCCCCCAGCCTCCGGCCCCTTCTAAGCCCTGTGCTGATAGTTCCAGCACCGTTTTTGCAGAAGTGCTGTCTCAAAATGGCAGGAGAGAAGCAGAGTGCTCCCAAGGTCTCAGCATAATTTGGTTTTATTACAAGGGTTTTCATTTTGATGGCAACATTATTCTTTTCATGGAAGAAATTATCTTCAAATTATTTAATCTTACTCTTTTATCTCTGGGGATACTTTGTGGTATATTGCTGCAATCTTTACAGATTGCTGGAGAATAGCGGGCCTGCCTATCTTTTTAATCATTACCACAGGCCCATGTTTGGAGCGGGAGAAAGGATCTTGTTACCACAGAGACATTTGGTCCCGGAAATAATCCTGAAATATCTGTGCTTTCTGGAGGAGAAGCACTCAGGTTCATTTATCACTCCGAAGGAAAATATTATCAGCCTGTAAAGAGTTGAGATTTCCGTCAAGGATGGTTATGAAAGAAATAGACTCCACTGTCTTTCTGGGGGAAACATGTGTTAATATGAGTTGTAGATCCTGGGCAGAATATTCACTTTAATTAAAAAAATTTTCTTTTGGCTTGGAATGTAGTAAGCACTAAAAAATAGTAGTAGCTGTTGTTGATAAGAATAAAGCAGCTGAATAAGCTGGCTCAGTGAAGCCTGGGGAGGATCCTGGAGCTGGGAGCGGGAGAGGGCCCCTGAGGGGTGAGTGGCATCGCTCAGCTTGATCTCGTCAGCACAGATGGCGACTGTGGTCCCCAGCTCCCGGCCCCAAAGCAGCCCTGGAGCAAGACACAAGGTGAATGTTTGCAGCGGACCTGAGACCAAGGCTGCCTGGGCTTCCTTAGCTTCTTCAGTCAGGATCAGGAGCCGAGCAAGTCTGGACCGGTGGCTCCCAGGGGTTGGCACTGTGTGAGATATTTTTCCTCCTGGTTGGGTGAGTAATTGGTGTTCTGAGGAAAGAGCTGGGACAGCTGCTGTGGATTGATCGGGGCAACCCTGGGAGGGTGGACTAGGGCACCACACAGGCGCTGAAAGACAGAAACACAAGGCATACGTGGCCACTCCAGGCTCAGGCCCTCGAAGTAGCTCTCAAATCCCCAGGTCTGGATTGCCCTCCCCACCCCTGCTGGTCTACCTGGCTGTGGTGTCTCTCCTCCCAGAAGCCTTTGCTTTCCACACTCCTCTCCCCAGCAGAGCTGATCGCTACCTCCTTTGTGTCCCTAAGGGACCTTGTACAGATGCTTGGAGAGATACCTCCCCTAGAATTGCAATCATCTGTCCACACTGGCATGGTCATCTTTGCGGGCAGAGCCTAGCACAGCGTCTGGCGCAGAATATCTCAACAAATGGATGGTAAAACACTCATTGGCATGCTTTACACAGGCGGACACAAAGGGAGGGTGTGAAATGATGGAGCATGCACTGGATCAGGGTTTAACTCTTCCTGGAGCAGCCCTCACTGGCTGTGTAGGCTTGGGTAAGTCACTTTGCCCCTCTCAGTCTCTGTTTCCACATCTGTTGCACAGAGAGGGTGATTGCAAAGGGCTCTGGTGAGGCTCCAATGGGCTCAGGATAGTGCGGGTCAGGTGGAGGGCTGGTGCTTAGCTCCATCCACCTGCATGTGGACGAGGGCACACCCACATCCAGAAAGGCTTCCTGGGAGGGCTAACATGGTCAACGTCATCCTTGCCAGATGGATGAGCCCTTCTCCAGGGTGAAGGTGTGATGACAGTTAACACAGCCTGCTGTGTGCCAGGCTTCCCTGTATTGTCTCACTCAGTTCTTGCAGTGACCCCGTGGAGCGAGTGCTATTGTTGTCATTCCCATTTTGCAGATGGGGAGACTCTGGCTCAGAAAGAGGAAGTGATTTTCTTAAGGTTTCCAAGATTAGAATCCCAGCGGCTGACTCCAGGGCCTTGCTCTTAACCACCATGCTCACTGCCTCCCTGGGCCTGGGAGGAACCTGAGGACTGTGGGACGGTGTCAGGTTAGACCTCCCTGCCAATGGCCTGGGGAGGTCATGCTGTCAGCCCTAGAAACAGGCAGAGGGGAGCAGGGAGAGCTGTCAGCCTCAGTTCTAGGCTGTCTCTTTCTGAGAGCTGCACTCCAACAGCCTCAGACTGCCAGCGCCCAGGCCCTTGACTTTTGACTCTGAGGTTGTCTCTCCTTGTTTCAGACTGATGGGCAACCGGGGGCTTGTTGTGTGGCAGAGGATAGAGTACAGACTACCATTCTCATTCTCCTTGCAGAAGAGGACTCTGCCAGCCCTTCCTCCACTCCCCTGGGCCCAGCTCACTTAGGCAGAAGTACCTTGAGGGGTGGCCAAGGGGCCCAGTGGGAGGTTTAGCAAAGTGGTTCAGGAGGGCTCAGAAGTCAGACAGACCTGCAGCTGGAGTCCTAGTTAAGTTACTTAGGAGCGGTTTAACCTTTTTGAGTCTCAGATCCATCATCTACATATCTGGGATAATACTGCTTATCTGAAATATCAGTCTGGCTCCCAATCGATGCTCCACAAATTGTAGCTATTACTATCTTAGTCGGGTTATGATGGAGGCCGCAGTCCTGGGGTGGGTGTGAAGGGAGAGAGAACAAGAGGCTGCTCTGTGAACTAGTAGTGGGCACGGGCTTGTGCAGGACTCAGGGCTGGTCTGGAAGTGGGGAGCGATCAGGATCCGGCTGGTGACTGTCAGGCATGGTGCCTCCCTGGGTGGCATCTCCGGACTCCACCCTCTCTCCACTTTCTGGATTCAGGCATTTGATAAGGACCAATGTGTCTATTGATCCTCCCTAGAAAAGTTGAGATGAGCTAAAAGATGACCTTGAGAAGTGACTGGGGATGTCTTTCTGATAGTATCAGGATTTTTCTTTAATGAGAAAGCGTTTCTCTGGAGTTTGGGCTGGGTTCGGTTGGGTTTCCCTATCTCTTGATACCTTAAGTTCCTCCTTTTTGTGAGGCGTTTTGGCCACAGACTTCTTTTCATCTGTTTTCCTCTCAGGCATGCCGCCTCCCTCCCCCTGCCCCAGGGGGTCCCGGGTGGGGACTGCCACTTTAGCTTTCAGTGGGGAGGGGTCCCACGTGAGGGAGGAAGCTGGGAGAGCAGGTACCCAGAGCTGCCCTGGGCTTCCTCCAAGCGTGGGGGAGTCGTGTTTGGAGAGGCGAGGCCTTGAGCACCCCATTCCTAGGACTCAAGGTTGGGCCTTTGCCCCTGGAGCTGCTGCCAGGTGTAAGCGGGAAGGTTTCGGCCTGCAGCACTTCCTCATCCCAACCACTGCCAAAATGTTGCCTGACTCAGTGCACATCTCACCACCTCAACCTGCCACCCTCTGCAGGCTGCCTTCCCTCTTCCCTGGATGAAAGCCTCAGCTCCATGACTAATCTCCCTGCTTCCGGCTCCCTCAGGCCCCCCTCCATCATCTGCATGGCAGCCAGCATGGCTTTCCCCAATTGGGAAACTGCTCTTTTCTCTCGCTGGCTTAGTGACTTCCCACGGTGCTTGCAAGGTAAGGAACACCTGAACACAGCCCCCAGAGCACTGTATGGTCCGGTCTGCTGGTCTCTCCAGGCCCGTCTCTTCTGACTCACCTCATACCAACTTCCTCCGGCCTTCTTTCAGCACCTCAGACTTCAGGGCCTTACATACGCTGTTCCCTCACCCTGTAATGCTTTTCTCACCTCCACCCTTCCTTGGCTTGACAAACTTCTATTCATCTTTCATGCTTCTGCTTGAATGTCTTCAGTTAGGTCTGCCATGAACTCGTCAAACTAAACCAAATTGCTCTGTTAAACACTCTCATAATTTCCTTGATGGTGCCCATCACAGTCGTTAATTTTATATCTTTTGAAGTGGCTCTGTTCAGAGTCTCTCCCGCTGTGGGCTCTGTGAGGGTGGTCTTGCATAGAGATGGTACACAGTAGGTGCTCAAAATTGTTTGTTGAGTGAATGAATGAGAGTTTCTCCCTGTCCTCTACATTGGGCTTGCCCCATCCCTTCCCCTCCAAGAGCTTCTCTGGAGATGATTCCCCAGATTTTTTGAAACTTGGGAATTTTGAGTGTACAGTGAATCAATACTCAGGAAAGAAGTAGCTCGCAGAAGTGTAAACACCACGTCCTGTCCACCCTCCGTCCCTGTTCTCTTCTAGCCTTTGGCGAGGGCCAGCCATGGTTCCTGGAATTGAGCTCGGGCCTCCCTGCTGTTCTGAGCACTGCGTTGCTCGCAGCATGCTCGTGGGCACGTGTGAGCTTCCTCTCAGAGCTCGGGCAAGCTTCCCTCGAAGGTCCCCGTGTCCTTCCACAATATGGACATGCTCACTTTTCAACATGCACTCGGTGAGCACTAGGCACAGTTCCAGGCCCTAGGGGAAGCCACTAAGAGCATGAGCTGCTGGATCAGAAAGACCTAGATTTGACTTCTGTGTCTTTCACTTCCTGGAGGTGTGACTGTAGGCCAGTTATGTAACCTCCAGTCCTCAGTTTTCTCACCTGGAAAACAGGGATAACAACAGTGCCCACCGCACAGAGTTGTGGGAAGGACTGACTGCGGCAGGCTGTGGAAAGTGCTTGGGGCCGAGCGTAGTGTGAGGTCAGGATGCACAGATGGCTGCTGCTGTTGTTAATATCGGGAAAAGGAAGGTAACCTTGGCTGGGCCAGACATGTCCATAAATCCCCTCTGCAGTGTGGTCTGGGCTCTGGTGCTGTGGGTTCTTGCTTTGAGGAGTGGAGGACCAAGGCAGGTGGGCTGTGGGAAGGCACATAGAAAGTTGTTGGCTCCATGGGGCCCTCAGGAAGTTTGTTCTGGTTGTGTGTAAGGGGGCCTCCTACTCAGCATATGAAGTTGCCTGGCTGGAAGCCACATTTGCATGGGAACCTGCTAGCCAGTGGGTCTGGCCCTGCTCTGGGCACTGCAGGGATGTTTTACCTGGAGAGAGACAAAAGAAACTTCCCTTTGGTTTCTTGCTTCTCAGAGGACATTCTCCTTCTCTGGCCTGGGAGGGCTTCAGACAATAGGGGTTGGCCCCTGTACATCAAGGAGAGAGCTGGTGAACATGGAAGACAAGACTCAAGGTCCCCTCCACTGCATGGTGAAGCAGCTTCTTTGCTTTTCTTGGAATCACAGATTCCTAGAGATGAAAGAGACCTTAGAGATCATCAAGTCCAATCCTACAATTTCGTAGATGAAGAAAATGAAGCCCATGCAAATCATTTTGCTTTGCTGTGACCTAGTCTCTCCTTTGTAAAATGGGGACAGTAGCATCTCTTTTGCTAAACTACTACGAAGACTTGGTGTTTGCAACCGGCCTAGCAGAGCACATGGCTTGTAGTGGGTGCTCAGCAAATCTAATGCCCTTCCTCTGTGTGTGCCATTCCCATGCCTGCCAGATTTCTCTTATTGAATTGAAGTGATAGGGAATTTTCGGGGGGGATTTTTAATGTAGTTTCTCTGCATGTGTGTGCACGTGCTCATGTGTGTGTAATGAGGAGGTTTCCTACTAGAATCTCAAAACCTGAATTTGAATCCTTGCCCTGTTACTATTGGGAGAAAAACCCCAACTTGGGCAAGTCACAGAACTTCTTGGGAACTCAGCTTCCTTATCTGTAACCCAGGAATATCTGTCTGCTGATCCCACCGAGCTGGTACAAAGGTTGAGCAGAATCATGTACACTAAAGGGCTTCAAAATGTACAAAATGCCCAGCAAGTGGCTGGCACAATCCCTGTGTCTTAACCATGTTGTCTCTTGCATGCCCTAAAGTGGGTTTTTCTGCTAGAGGAACATGGTCTTAGGGAATGAGTGATGAGTTGGAGTTTGAGCTGGTCCTTTGAGCGAATCTCGGAGTATGCGAAGGTGGTGAGCTGATCTAATGGATTCTCACCTGCAGGTTTTCTCTCCCTTTCTCTTTCCCCTTCCTTGATTTGTGTGAAAGCCAGGACTTCTTTCCCACATTTTAATTCTGGTAATAATCTATATAACCAAGAGTGAGCAGCTTCTGAATTGGCTGGAAATAATTCTAGACTTATCGGGTGAGAATGTTACAATCTGATCCTGATTCATAAGAATCAAGGGTTGAATTCCATGACAGAGGAGACAAGTCTCTAGTATATTTGCAGGAAAAGGGGCAATTTAATCTGGTGCATGTGATGAGGTTCTTTTTGAAAACAGTAATGGTAATTGCATCTTTCTCATGCACAGTGAATCACATCTTTTAATATTTTTCTTCTAACAGCTTTCATTCTTTTATCTTCCAGGCATCCTTGGTAAACTCATCTCTCCTTTCTTATTAACATGTTTGTTAATCCTCAAACACTTATTGTGCTTCATTAATCAGGTTAGAGGATTAACAAAAATTGGGATTTTGAGCAACTAAGTTTACAGGCAGGTCAGAAACATGGAATATAGAATTTCAGTCTGCTGATGACTTCCTTGCCCAGGCTGGGTTTTGAGGATGAGGATGCTGAAAGTGAAGGGCAATTTGAGTTCAGTTTGCTTCATGGACATTTGAGCTTTCAGTTCAGCCACTGGGGCATTGTGGGTTTATGAGATGCGATCTTGCTGCCTTCAAAACGTGTTTGTCTTAAGAAGCGTGTTCCCGAAAGTAATCATCTCAGAGTCCATAACGTGTTAGCATTTAGAGTCTAAAAGAAATTATTTAAAAACCTTGTTCTTGTCAAGTCTTTTTGAAGCTCTAATGCTTAGTTTCTTCATATGTAAGATGAAAATGTTAATAATAACAGTAGTAATAATAAGAGAGTTCTCATTTATTGAATATTTACTATGAGCCAGACACTGTGCTAGGCACTTCACACATATTGTCTCATTTGATCCTCATATGAACTAAAAAAGAGAGAGGTGTTAATTATGTCCCCATTCAACAGATGAAAAAATTGGAGCACAGAGAAGGTGATTAGCTTACTCCTGGGCACATAGACAGTGACTGGTAGAGCCAGAGTGACCATAGTGTAACGGAATAAGCACTGGAGTGCAATCAGAGCCTTGGATTCTAGTCTTGATTATCTCATTAATTCTGTGACCTTGGAAGTCTCCTAAACTCTCTAGATTTCAGAGTGTTGTTGTTGTTTGCTTGGAAATGAGAATGTTAGAATATCTGACATTCTGGAATACCGAGAAATTATGTTGAGAATAAAAAGGGCCGCCAAAGTGGACTGAATAGAATTATCTCCCATGTGGAACACTCCAGCTGGCCTTGATTTCTAGCTGTGACCCCTCTGTGCTGATGCCCGTGATTACTTTGCAGAGAAGTCCTTGCAAGGCTCTGAGCAGTTCTCAGCCATCTCACACTCCAAGTCCCTTGAATATTGCCCTCAATTTTGCAGTTTCTCCTCATGTGCCCTGAAGCCCAGGCGACATGTAAACAACTAGACCAAGAACAATAATTCTGCTTCTTGATATTGAGGAGTGTATCAATTTTCTGTAATTCCTTGTAGCAGAGTGAGCATACATTATAGAGTTCAAGTGTTTTGAAAATAAGCTATGAAGAATTGTTATCTGCTGAAAGAACTGGCAATTTGTCAACTTTCAGCAGCTGAGTGGCTGCGTGTACTCTATGTGGTGTGTGCTATCAGTGCTGGTCTCAAAGACATATGGGTAGGGGAGGAAGTGGATAGGGAGGGGAGTGTCCATCAACCCCTCAAAGAGAAAAGTAATTTAAGCTGGGGGAGATGTGATAGGACTTTCACAAGAACTTGAAAGAAGCTATGAAAATTGTGACACATAGGTTTCCGTTTATATCAAGATATGAAATAAAAACTGTGAAAATTTTGGTGCAGTACAATTCAATCATGTTATCTCTACCTACTGGCTCTTCTCATCCAGCCCAATAACTTATTTACTCGTATCACCAACAGCAAATCTTAGCATCACTTGGTACCCTTGATAAGTTTCCTACTTTCCTTCAGTAATTTTGTAATTTATGTTTCAGTTATAGTTGGTCATGGTTTATTGGTAACTGCAATTGTTTGAAAAATAAAACAAAATAAAAGTCTTCTTTTTCACTTGGCTATTAACCTTTCGGTGGTCTTTACTTTTGCAATTGTCTTTGTTTTTTCCTTTCTTTTTCTCCCTCTCCTCACTTTCCTCCCTTCCCTTCTCTCTCACCATTGCCTTTTCCTTTCACATGTTAAAAGAATTCTTGGAAGAGGTTGGTCAATGATCACCATTGTCCGGATTAGGAGAAAAAACTGTACCTTGGTAAGCAGGATCAGAACCATGGACAGCACCAGACACACATGCACGTGATTCTCCAGATTCATCATTCTTTTCAATTGAAGTGCATTTACCAATATCATCTTGGGGTACAATTGAAACTTGTAGAAAAAATTTATATGTTTATTTAGAAGCTACGGAACTGAAACTGGACTATTATGTCCCCTGTTGTCCTAAGAAAGAGAGTGTTTATTCCTAGGAGCCTGACATCCACAGCCAAAATTTGTGAGAAAGTTAATTATTGCTAGCTTTGAGCAGGGAGGGAGGAGGTGACACCTGGTGAGACTGAAAAGAAGAAAAAGCCAGAGTTGACTTTGACCAGAGGTTGTGGGGCTGGAGTTGGGGCCGTATATTCCTTGGTGCAGAGCAGTGAGTGGTTCGTCTAGGGGGTCTCAGTCAGCCTGTCTGAGAGGAGACATGTGGACATTTATAGGAATCATGGGTGGGAAACTGGTGTGTGTTTTGTTCTCACAGGAATTGAGCATCAAATGACATGCAAATTGGCTGCCACTATTTTGCTGCCATTAGCCCGTGTGGTTTACAGAATGTCACAGAGCTGGGAGTGTAATAATCTAAATATTAAGACCATTGCCCAGAAGTAAGGGAGAATCTGATGGGATAAGAGAACCTTTTTCCAAGTAGCCATGATTAGATGAGGCCCCCTGTTGAGGGGGAAAAGGCTGAGATGCTTTGCTGCCCAGAGGAACTGGTCCTAGGATGACCAGGTCTCAGGTAGAGAGAGGGACAGGGATGTAATAAGGACCATGTAACATCAGAGATTCAAAAACATTGAGATATTAATTATTTCATATTTTTTAATAGGTGGTACATGCAAAAGATGTACTGTTTTTATTGTCATCATGCAGGATGATTTAACTTTTGGATATTAGAATTTGTCAATGTGTTCTTTTATGGTATCTGGATTTTGTATCATATTTTAAAAAGCCTTTGACTTCAAGATTATAAAAATTATAAAAATATATTTTGTCCAGCATTTTTGTGGTTTTATTTTAAAGATGTTGTTATGAAAATTTTCAAGTAATTCTCTCTTTTTCCTGTCTCCTAGACATCCACCTCTCCCCAGAGGCAGCTATTGTTATCAATTTTTTGTGAACCTTTCTAGAGATGTTCTATGCATATAAAAGATGTTCTAAGTATATAAAAGTATATACTGACTATATTCTCCTCTCTTTGTACACAAGTAACAGCTTACTGTACACACTATAATATATCTTTTTTTTGAACTAACAAAATGTCTTGGAGGTAGTTTCATATCAGCACACATCAAGTTGCCTCATTCTTTACAGATTTCAAAGGTCTTTAAGCTATGTGATTCTATTTAAGCTTTGTATCAGCTCTGCGGAATGAGAGGGCAGACATTCCTGTGACACAGATGAAGAAACTGCATTACCAAGAGGTTCTGTCCAACTTTTATTTTCCCCAATAGGAACAGGGCTAGGATTCAAATTCAGGTCTTGTGGATCCTCTGCTAAAGCTCTTTGTTTGTTACACAAAAATAATTATACCGGCTATTCCTCCAGAAAGCTCCCTGTCACCTTATTCTAATAGAGTTTAATTACCTCAGTTTTCATTTGTTTTTATTTTACCCAGATCTAGATTGGTAGTAATTTTCTTTCAGTACATTGTACATGTAGTTGCTCCATCTTTGGCTTCCATTGTTTCTGTTGATAAGTCAGCTGTTGATATAACTCATTCCTCTGTCATTTTCCTCTGAGTCCTTTTATGGTTTTCCCTCTTTATCTTTGATGTTCTGTGGTTTCACTATACCATCTATCAGGTAATTTCTTAAAAAGTTTATCCTTCTTGAGAGCTGTTGGGCTTCTTGAATCTGTGAATCGGTATCTCTTACATGTTCTGGAAAATCCTCTTCAAATTTTGCCTCTAACCCATTTTCTCTTTTCTCTTACTTTTGGAACTCCTACTAAACACATTAGATATTTTCACTCTATCTCCCTTGTCTCTTTGTTTTTGAAGCAGCTTTATTGAGATATTGTTCACATACCATACAGTTCACCAGTTTAAAGTATACAATACAGTAGTTTCCTAGTATATCCACAGAGTTGTGAAACCATCACTGAAATCAGTTTTAGAACTTTTAATCACCTCAGAAGGAAGTCCATGTCCTTTAGATGTCATCTCTCAATCCCTCATCCCAACAGCTATGGACTGAATGTTAGTTTCCCTCAGATTTGTATGTTGAAATCTAATCCTCAGTGTGATGGTATTTGGAGGTAAGGACTTTGGGAGGTAACTAGGTCATGAGGATAGAGTCCACATGAATGGGATTAGTGCCCTTATAATAAGACACCACAGAGATAACTCTCTTTTTCAGCTATGTGAGGAATCAACAAGAAGTCAGCAATCTGCAGCATGGAAGAGGGTCCTTACCAGAACCCAACAATGTTGGCACCCTTATCTCAGTCTTCCAGCCTCTAGAACTGTGAGAAATAAATGTCTGTGGTTTACAAGTCTATGGTACTTTGATACAGTAGTCAGAACTGACTAAGACACTGCCCAACTCTAAGCAACCAGTAATCTACTTTCTGTCTCTAGATATTTGCATGTTCTGACACTTAATATAAATAAAATCATATAATATGTGGCCTTTTGTGAGTTACTTCTTTCCCTTGGTGTAATATCTTCAAAGTTCATCTATGTTGTAGCTTGTATGCATACTTCTTTCTTTTTTATGGCTGAATAATATTCCGTTGTATAGATATACCACATTTTGCTTGTGTATTCATCAATTGTATTTGCTTATATATTCATCAATTTACCAATTCATGTACAAGTTTTTGTGTGGACACGTGCTTTCATTTCTCTTGGGCATATAATTAGGAATGGAATTGCTGGATCAAATGGTAACTCTGTCTGACATATTTTTTGCTTGAGGAATATTGTTCCTGAGCCAATATCTGTGCCAATCTTCTTTTATTTTATATGTGGGATGCCCCCACAGCATGGATTCATGAGTGGTGTGTAGATCCATGCCCAGGATCTTAACCTGTGAACTCCAGGCCACAGAAGTGGAGCATGTGAACTTAACCACTACACCACTGGGCCACCGCCTACGTCTGACTTTTTGAGGAACTACTAGACTGTTTTCTGAAGTGGCTGTGCCATTTTACATTCCCATGAGCAGAGTACGAGAGGTCTAATTTCTCCACATCCTCACTGACGCTTGTTATTATCTGGCTTTTCAATTATAGCCATTCTACTGGGGGTGAAGTGATATCTCATTGTGGTTTCAGTTTCCATTCCCCTGATACTAATGATGTTGAGCATCTTTTAAATGTGCTTGCTGACCATTTGTATATCTTCCATGGAGAAATGTCTATTCATATATTTTTTTTACCATTTTTAAATTGAGGTATCTGCCTCTAATTATTGAATGTGTTTTTATATATCTTAGATATAAGTCCATTATCAGATATGACTTGGGAATATTTTATACCATTCTGTGGGTTGTCTTTCACTTTCTTGATAGTGTCCTTTGAAACATAAATGTTCTTAATTCTTATGAAGTCCAATTTATCTATTTTTTTTTCTTGTGCTTTTGGTGTCATATCTAAGAATCCATTCCCTAATCCATGGTCATGAAGACTTACTCTTATGTTTTCTTCTGAGAGTTTTATACTCTTGGCTCTTACATTTAGGTCTTTGATCAATTTTGAATTGATTTTTGTAAATGATGTAAGAGTACAACTCTGTTCTTTTGCATTGGCTGTCTAGTTGTCCCCGCACAATTTTATGATAGGACTATTCTTTCCCCCATTGAATGGTCTTAGATTCTTGTTGAAAATCAATTGGCCAAAAAGTATGGATTTATTTTGGGACCCTTAGTTCTAATCCATTGATCTATATATCTGTCCTTACACCAGTACCACACAGTCTTGATTACTGTAGCTTTGTCGTAAGTTTTGCTAAACTTATTCCTAACAATTTTACTTTTTTTGATGTTGTTATAGTGTAATTGTTCTTAATTTCATTTTAAGATTGTTTATTGCTAGTGCATAGAAATACTATTGATTTTTTAAATAGATCTTGTATTCTGCAAACTTGCGTACTCATTTATTAGTTCTAGTAGTTTATTAGTATATTCCTTAGGATTTCCTAAGGAATCCAAGATCATGTCATCTGTGACAAGATCATGTCATTTGTGAATAGAGATAGTTTTACTTCTTCCTTTCCAATCTGGATGTCTTTTATTTATTTCATTTTCTTGCCTAAAATATCTAGTATAACGTTGAATAAAAGTGGCAGAGTGGATATACTTCTGCTATTCCTGATCTTAGGGGGAAAGCATCCAGTTTTTCTATCATGAAGTGTGAAGTTAACCGTAGACTTTTTGTAGATGCCCTTTATCATGTTGAGGAAATTCCCTTCTAGTCCTAGTTTGTTGAGCTTTTTTTTTTTTTAATCATGAAAGGGTGTTGGATTTTGTCTAATGCTTTTTTGGCATCTATTAAGATAATCATGTGGTTTTTGTATTTTTATTCTATTGATACAGTATATTACATTAATTGATTTTCAGATGTTAAATATCCCCTTGTCTCTCTTCCATATTTTCCACGTAATTATAGCACTTATATTATATGATAATCTGTGTCTTCCCACAAGAATATGAGACGGATGAAGGTAGAGACCATATCTACAATAGATTCTTGATTTTCAGGAGGGAAATCTTTGTGGATCCTGAAATATGTAAATCCTCCTGCAAAATGCCACTGAGGAAAAAGGAGAGAAAAACTAAATTGGATTGAGATGCGTATTCTGGGTAGTCACTGGGGCCCAATAACCAGGAAATTGTCTTTTTCTTACATGTCAATCTTCAGGCAAGTAATTCAAATTTGTGCCTTACCTAAACAACAAACCATGGGCCTTTAGGATCACTCTTGAATAGCATAAAAATTCATTCCTATATTTTCTAGGGCCATAGACTACTGGTGTTCATCCCTATAGTATCTGGCATGTTGTGGGAGGACAAAAAAAAGTTTGATCATTTTATTAGGACTTTGTATCCTGTGCTAGGCACTGGGTTAGCTGCTGAGGTCATAGAAATGCATGAAATACGGTCCTGACCTCAAGGAGCTCAGAGTCAATGGAGGTAGAGAGACAATCAAAATGCAGGCTGAAAATTCTACAGTGGTGCAAGCGTAGTGGAAGGAGAGAGGATGAGGCTTCCGGTAGCAAGCGAGGTCTGAGCTCTCCTCTCACCACCACCATTGCTGTCTCCTGGTCCAACTCACCACGACTTCTCCTAGAATAGAGTAAGAGGATCCTAACTGATCTTCCTGCTTCTACCCTGCTACCCTGCAGTCCATTCTCAGGACACCATCCGGAGTGATCCTTTAAAACCTTCAGTATACTTATGTTTCTCTTCCCTCACAGCCCAGATTGACTTCCTATCTTTCTAGAGTTAAAGCCCAAGTGGCTGCCATGGTTCACAAGTTCCCACCTGAGCTGGCCCTCCACTGTCTCTCTTACCTCTTCTCCTGCTTTCTGTCTTGGTGATCCCCCCGCACACACTCTGGTCTCGCTGCTGGTCTTCTGACACATCAGACTCATTCTGCTCCCACTTGGGCCCTTGTATTTGTGATTTCTTCTTTCCGGATATTGCTCTCTCACTCTCTTCAGGCTGCGACTCAAAGCCCTTGGGAGCAAGGCCTCCTCTTACTACTGTACATAAACTAGCAGACTCCCTCCCCCGCCTCCCCCTCCTCCTGAACCTGCTTTATTTTTCTTGCTACCACTCACTCTTTTGCTTGTTAATTGTCTGTCTTCCTGACTAGAATGTAAGTTCCATGAAGTCAGAGATATTTTTGCCCATCTTTTTTTATTGTTTGAACATGCTTCCTGGTACATAGTAGGTACTCATTAAATATTTACTGACCCAGTTAATGTACTGCCATTCTGGAGGAGGAGGAGTGACTTAGGAAGAAGAAATGATCTGGGATGAGGTAGAAAGGGTGTTTATTGAATTGAATTACTTAATTTCCCCATGTGTGGGATTTGGGTTTTGGACTAAATGGTTGCTGATGCCCATTTTCATCCAGTCATCTCTGAAATAACATAACAAAATGGCAATTTTGGAGCCCAGAGTGGACCAAGAGTCTGTGTGAAGAACATTGACTGCTTTTGAGCAATCTGAGGGTGGAGGGGTGCCTGAAGGCTGGTGGCACCAAAACCCGTTACCAGGCAGTGAAGATGGTTCCTGAGACTACAGCTGAATCATGGATGCTACCCAGCACTATTTCGGAAGGCACCTGGTTCTCTCACCCCAAGAACAGCCCCTGAATCAAACTCCAAAGCTCAAAGTTTATAAGAGGCATCCCCAGCATAATGTATTATTAATAACTGTTGTTTATTGAGTGCTTCCTTTATGCCATGCTCAGAGCTGGGAGCTTTATAATGTTCTCTCTTATAATCCTCTGAGATAGGTACTGTCGTCATTTCCATTGTAAAGATAAAAAAAAAAAAAAACCAGATGCTCAAAAAAGTTCATAACTTGCTTAGGGCCATGTGGCTGCTAAGTGGCTAAGTCAGTAAATTTTAATTCCAGTCTGATGGAGTCTAAAACCCATGTTATAAAACCCATCAGCCACCTGCATCAAGTATTTTACCTCTGAGGGCAAGAACACATCCCTCCAGTTTCTCTACTTTTCTGCCCTTGGAAATGAGGTTTGGGATATTCCAGAAGCTGCAGGTGTGTGTTTACCCAATAGCTTTGACAGGACAAGGGCAGAAGGACAGTGCAGGCCTGGACACTATTGTAACCATATTAGTTATGATTTAATATACAACATTATCAAAACTCAATCAGGGAAGTCATTAGGAGTGCAAAGGACAGGGCTGATTAAGAAGGTATTGCTTCTTAGAATAAATCCAGTCTTGCCTAGGAAATGTATTTTCTATAACAATTTTGGGAGTCCAGGTTCCATAAGCTTCATTGAGAGGAGCCTGAGATATATTGAGGAGAGAGTTTGGTATAGCCTCTTCCCTCAGGGAAGGAGCAAGGAGGTGTGTACTGAAGTGTGATGATGAGTTTCTTGTATTTCCCTTATAGAGAATTAGCGGGTAGATAGGAGGGTATGAACTTCAGAGAAAGAAATGCAGACCACAGGTGTTTGTAGGTTTCTCAGAGGGTTTACAGACATTGTTCACAGTTCAGATAAGATGAGATTCTTCCTTTTGGGGGCTGGTGGTTCTTTTTATGGGCAGCTGGGGATGGGTGCTCAGCCCACAGTGATTGTTCTTGGCATTAAGGAACGAGCTATTTTCGAAAGAAGCACTGATGCGGCTTCTGGATCACATCATGGGAAATCTTGTGATGTCCGTGGATTATGTCAAGGGACAGTGTTGTGACATCACAAGATTACATCACAGGCGGTGCTGTGAGACCCCTTGGCTTTCAGCACACTGTGAAGCATTGTGGAAAGAGTTGTGGCATTTAAAGTTAGAGAAATCATTCACGGGGAGCCTAGCATGTCTTACGCCTGGTGTAAATTTCTCTATGTATATTATCCTGTGACAACATCCACCACATGGGGTGGTCCTTAGAGTCTTGGCTGAGGCTGGAGGGGACCCTAGGAATATCTGGAAAGCTATGCCATTGTCAGCCTTCAAGGGGTTGCCCCCAAGCCTCTTTAAGGTGAGAAAGATGCTCAGCATTGTTGTGAGGCTAAAATGAGTTTTTTTTAGTCTATTATGTCAATTGTCAGCAAGTTCAATGAAGTGAATGGTATGTATGAAGAGGGACATGATATTTTGGTCTCTGTTTCAGCTTCCTCCTCTCCTCTCTTGTGCTGAGACTGTGACCAGCCAGTCATGCAAATTCCAGGGTGAGTCTGGCCAGCTCAGGCTCATTAGCTTTATCAGGCAATCTATTTTCTGGGGTGAATACAATGTGTCTGTGTGTGTATGTGTAGGAGGCAGTTTGGAGGAGTCTTGGCCCATGAGATTCTGTGAGGCTGCTGCACAGCCTCCACATGGCATAGGTCTCCCCCAATGAGGGGAACTCTGTTTTAATTCTGAGCTGCTCACCTTAACAACCCCCTACCCAACTGTACTTCCCAGACTTGACTGTCCACCCTTCAGGTTCATCTTTACATTTTCTTTTATTTGGACTTGACGTTGGTCCAAATTTCTTCCATTCAACCTCTTGATTAAAACCTTCAACATCTCCATCCAAATTTGTTAACTCTCAAAGGAAGACTATCTCACATCCACTAATACTGCTTAATGCTTCTGATGCTTTCTCACAGTGGCTTTTGGAGATAATGTCTCACTCCATGGAATGACTCTCAAGATGGCTACTGTAGTCACTGGGCAGGTCAATGGTTCAGGTCCATGGTCTCCTGACCATGGAGAGAAAGATCTGACTGGAGGAGCCAAAGGAACAGGAGGGAGGAGAGAGGGAAGCGGGAAGGAAACACCTCAATTATGTGGGGAGCTGTGGGAGATCACTGGAGAGAATGCTATTGTGCAGGAGATGTTGGACTCTGTGTATGCATCACTAGCTAATTAGGAGAACAGATTAAGCTGCTTTGGTGTCAAAATAGCTGTGGGGAAAACAACCTTAATAGCAGGTTGCAGATGAAAGAAAATGAAATCGGAAAGAAATGAGGAGCATTTAAAAGAAAACAATCAGGCTGGAGGGAATGGAGAGAGGAGGATAAAGCAGAGCATTTACAAAATTAAAGAAGTTGACATGGGGTGGCATATGCAATTCTGATGAGCAACAGAGGAAGAGAGCCTAGTGTCACATTTCCTCAGCCTCAGTGTTTGTCATGTTCACAGCCCCGAAGTTCCTAGGGGACAGGAGACAGGAGAAGGGAGGTGGTAAGCAACTTTTGGGTGTCACCCAGGAGGAGCAGCCTCAGGTGGCCAGGCTGTGCTCTGTCTCTGCTCAGTCTCAGCCCTGCTACTCCCTGTGGTTCTGCCCCATTTCCCTCTTTTCATTCCTCACAGTGAGATCCCTGGTAATTGCATCCCTCTCGGGGCTTGCAGCGCCATCCCTTAGTGGATGGCTCTCAAATTCAGGTCTTCAGCCCAGATGGATCTCCTGTGTTCTCTAGCTGCCATCCGCCTCATCCTGCATTGTCTCACCTAACACGTCTAAAATGGACTCACTTCTCTCCTCATGCTGCCCATACACGCTTCTCCTCCAAACTTCCTCATCTCAGCACATGGTACCACCATCCTCCCAGTCACTGGAGCCAGAAAACTGGGAATCTTTCTTGGCTCTCCTCTCTCCAGTCAGTGACTGCATTCTGTCGACTCTACCTTCTACATATTCCTCAAATCAGCTCAGCATTTCTCTTCATCTCACTGTCACTGTCTTGGTTGCTGCTTACCTATACAACTGAAGTAGCCCAAAGAACTGTTCTGCTCCATTCTCCCCACTCCCCAGTCCGTTACCCACACAACAGCCTGAGTGCTCCTTCCAGAGCAAATCTGATCACATCACTCTCCTTCTTAAAAACCGTCAATACTCTTGCTGTTCTGTTATCTATTGCTGTATAAAAATACTACTCCAAAACTTAGTGGCTTAAAATGACAGCCATTTTATTATATCTCTTAAATCGTGGGTCAGGAATTCAGGCAGGGCTCAGCTGGGCAATTTTTCTGTTCCATGGGGGCATCAACAGAGGTCAGTTGGTGGTATTCAGCTGGTAATGGGCTGATCTAAAGTCCAAGATGGCTTCACTTACATACATAGCACTTTGTTGGGGTGGCCTAGAAGGCTGGGTTTAGCTGGGACTATCAGCTGGAGCACCTACATGTGGCCGCTCCAGCATGGTGGTCTTAGGGTAGTTGGTTTTCTTATATGGTGGCTCATGGCTGCAAGAGTGAGAGTTCCAATGAACATGGTGGAAGCTGCACAGTGTTTCCTGGCCTGGCCTCAGAAGTCACATGGAATCATATTCACAGTACTATCTTGGTTGAAGCAGTTACAAGCCTGCCAAGTTTCAAGGAGAAGGGACAAAGACCCTGCCTCTCAATGGGAGGAGTACAGCCATGTCTTCAGAGAATGGCCTCTGTAGCGTGGCATGTGTGGCCATTCATGGGCTGGTCCTTGCTGGCCTCCTCTTTGTTCACTATTCTCCAACTCATATATTATGCTCTAAGGCTCCAGCCATCACTCGCAGCTTATGACTCTTTAGTAGTCTGAACTCTCTTGCTCTGTTGGATTTCTCCGTCTGTTTAGAATGGTCTTCTTATCCCTTCTTCATCTGAAAAAACTTCTATTTCCCTTCAGGACTTGGCTTAAGAGCTACTTCTTGCAGGAGGCCTTCCACGAATCTGTCAGTCTAGGTTAGGTGGCTTCTCATGTGGCCCAATAATACTCATTACTCGGTATTGTAATTGCTTGTTTAACAGCATACACCTCTCACTAAACTGAAAGTTATTAGAGCACAAGACTATGTCTTGTTCACCTTTTTATCTTTGGGATCCAACACAAGACTTGGCACATATTAATTGCTCAACAGATGTTTATTGAATCCCTTACTATCTCTGAGTCTCAATTTCCTCATTTGCAAATAAGAAAGTTGATTAATATCAGAGATGGCAAATAGGTTTATTCAATGTGCCATTGTCTCACTCAGTTGTTTCCTCAGCATGGAATTGAAAAGGTTTCTGAAGCTACAACCGGGCTCGTAAAAAAGAGGATCATGATCCATTAGTGATGTCTGCCATGGGCATAGCAGAGGGAAGAGGTAGTTTGTATGCCATGCATTTGACATGCCCAGATTAGATCACCTCTAGGGATTCTCCAACTTTATTAAAAAATTTTTTTGAAGTATATTTTAAAATTTTATGTACAAAGAGCTAGCATCATTTCTGTGGTAAAGCAGATGTCCTGGATGACCCATTCAAGAAAGTCTCACTTAGTCCAACTCAATGAAGCCTATGTCCTTCATGTAATGATGGAAACACTGATGGCATATATCGAGAGTGTATTTCCGAATCAGACCTCGCAAGTTTGAGCAGATGTGGCAAGAATAAGAACACTGGCCGAATTTTCTTGGATGGCTCCAGTGGAGCTACTGGTGACCCATCTTGCTTTCTTGGATGCAAGCAGGCAAAAGTTCTCCAACTTTAAATGTCTGTTCATAGAACTATCTACATCATATCTACCTAGAATTCTAGAGTATTGGAGCTGGAAGTTTCCAATGGGGTTCCTCAGCCCAATATTCTCATTGCATAAATGAGAAAGCTAAGACTCAGAGGGAAAGTGATGCACCTGGGGTGAGAACCTGAGTCCAGGGTCAGAGCTAATATAAGGAATTAACTTGCACTCATGTAAGCAGAGCAGGAGTCAAGGTTTAGTACAGAGGCTGTAGACGCTAACCCTGCTCAGGGTTAATTTCCTTCCTGATCTACTCTGAGGTTTCAGACAACTTGGCAATAGAACAAACTGGCTTTGAATCCTGGGCACAGTCACTTACTAGCTGTGTGCTCTTGAGAAAATTACTTGACCTTTCTAAACTTCAGTTTCCCCTTCTGTAAGATGTGGGTGGTAGTCCTATCTATCACGTAAGTGAGATAATACAGGGAGGGCACTTTTCAATTGTTTCTGGGACGGGGGAGGACTCAAACATTAACTCATTAGTATTATGACCACTGCTACTATTATCACAAGGCTTTACCTGCCTTGCTCCCTGGAGGTGGCACAGAGGCCTGGGAAGCGTAGGTTTCAAGGCATCTGAATTCTCAGGGATGACTTGAGACTTGTTAAGAAAAATTTGAAGAGTCGCATTTTCCCTAATCAAAATGCTTTGAAACTGAACCCAGTGACAAATTGTGATTTGCACCTGGAAAATGTCTCTAGAGCACTGTCAGAGCAGTGACATTTTCATTCAGGATTTCTGTAAGGAAGGAAGGGAAGCTCATCTAACAGGCCAGAAGCTTTATCAGATCTAAGTAGTTTTGTTTTTGGGGAAGCGAGGGAAGAAATGGTAAATGTCAATAGAAAAACAATTGACTTCAGACAAATTATATATATATATATATATATATATATATATATAAAATCAACCCATCAGGGGACAGGATCTGAGTCCCCTAGGGTTTGGAAGTTTGTCCCTAAATGTTGTGTAGTACTGAATTAAGGTAATCTGAGTTTGCGGTTTAAAAAATAAATCATGTGGGAAAAAACTCAATAGAGGATGATTATTGCAGAGGCTGGAGCCGTGGTGAGAACTTGGGGAGTGGCAGGCATGGTTAGGTGTTGATCTAATTTCTGGAGGGCTAATGCACGAAGCTCTCCAGGCAACAATGACAAATGCACTTCTATCATCTCCATATTAAATTTAGTATCAAGGAGAGGGGCACTTCTCTCTTCAATTTCATTGGAATGTGATTAACATGGATATGAAAAAAGTTAAAGGAAACAGAATTTGATTTGAACTTCATAGTCTATCTCAGAGTGAAAATTAAGATGTATTTGTAGGATTTTCGTGGATAAGTTTCCAGGGACTCTAAACTGTGATTGAACCAATTCTATCTTGTACTTTTCCTCCCTCCCTTTCCCCTATCCTGGAGGTTTAAGTCTGCTGAGAATGAAGCAAAAGGAAGGAAGAGATAAGCCTGTGGAGAGCAGGGAGGATGCCATGCTGGGGGTGGGGAAGAAAGCTGCTTTGGCAACACTGCAGTGTGAAGGATTTCAGGCTGGTGTAGACAGGGGAAATGAACCCCTTGGTTGGGAATAAACCCTTTGTCAGCATGAGAATGGGGTTCTCTGATTTGGAACAAGAGAGTTGGATGCAACCAAGAAGGAGGATCTCTAAAAAAATTGTAAATCTAGTGGTCAGCAGTTGGCTTTAGTGCTGGCATGCAATTTTGTTGGCAGTCGTCCAGGTGGGGATAACTCCAAATCATTTTCTTCCTCCAGTCCCTCTCTCTCACCTTCCAACTAAAACACTTTGGATTCAAAGACTGAGAACTTGAAAAGCCATCTATGGGCATCTGCACCTGGAAAGATCTCTTCTCTCCTGAGGTTCTCTCCCTCAATTTTATAATTTTGGGAATAGTGAAGGAAAGAAAAAGGAGGAGGGGAATGGGGACTCCTCTGCTTTGACAATGAAGGCACCTGTAGCTTCCGTATCGTACATCTTGAAAAGAGGCTGTGCTTTGTAGCTTTCACCCCGTGGTGTTGCAGATTTACTTTTTATAACAGAGATGCTTTTTCAGAGTGTGCTTACAAATTTATCTCCTCCTTTAGGGAGGCACCTTCTTTGAACATGCTCTACCTTTAGTAAGTAGTTTAAGAAACACAGACCCTTGCTCTGGCTAAACACTAGAAAATGGTGTAATTAAAGGGATGTGTTTACTTGGGAAATTGACCCAGAGCCCAATTTAGCATCATCATCCAGGCCAGACAGGGCTAGGCTGACGTCAGCAGGAGTCTGGCTGCCTCAGGAGTTGGGGACAGAGCTTGCTTGATTAAGATCTTTCCTGGGAAATGGAATTAAGCCTAATGATTTCCAATGGAAGGGACTGCTAATTGGGGAGGCAATGCTGCTTAATTGGGACACCTGCAGGTAATTAAAGGCTCCCTCCCAATGGCCTTCTCTATACTTAGGATTCTGGGAGTTAAGACAATGTGGAGAATATAGGCATTCTCAGCTCCTGCGCTGCATCTCCCCTTGATCCTCTGTCCAAGGCCACTCAACTAGGTCACCCTTCTGCTCCTTGACAAACAGTGCTTCAAGTGAGGTCTTCCATGGATCCTCAGGAGCTTGGGTAAGTTTAGGTATCTGGAGCTAAACTGCTCACAGGGAGTCTAGTGAGCTCCCTGGAAATGGGAGAAAAAGGCAATGAGGTAACGTGGCAGTGCCTAGGAGTGCCCTGTGTTTTGATCTTGACACCCAGACTGCAGAGACCTCTGTATCATGCAGGTCTGGCTGAATGGGACTTAGGGTTGAAGATGTCACTTTCTGCAGAGATGGGCGGGCCCAGCTCCAGCCCCATGTGGGAAGGCAGCGCTGATGGAAAATACTCCGGATTAGGAATTGGATAAACTGATTTCTAGATCCAAGTCTACTGCCAACTGGCATTGTGACTCTTACCTCTTTAGGCTTCAGTTTTCTCAACTGTAAAGTCAGTATGATTCTACCTAATCATGGACAATGCAGAGATCCTTTCATTCTGGATTCTGGGTAAGGGATTGAAGAAGGATGAAATTTTAATGTATGTTCTAAGGAACTCAGTCTAGTGAGGTAGACAAATCTGTAAATCAACACGTACCATTTGGTGTTACATGTCCTACTGGACAATGGAGGAGGAGATTAGTTATCAGAGAAGATCAGAGAAGTCTTCAGAGGGGGGTAACATTTAAGTGACTGGGTTTTTTTTTGAAGTTTCCTTTTTTTTTATTGAGTCCATAATAGTTTACATCATTGTGAAATTTCAGTTGTACATTATTTCTTGTCCATCACCATATAAGTGCTCCCCTTCACCCCCTGTGCCCATCCCCCATGCCCTGTCCCCTGGTAACCACTGAACTGTTTTCTTTGTCCATGTGTTTATCTTCCACATAAGAATGAAGTCATATGGTGTTTGTCTTTCTCAGCATGGCTTATTTCGCTTAACATAATCCCCGCCAGGTCCATCTATGTTGCTGCAAATGGGATGATTTTGTCTTTTTTTATGGCTGAGTAGTATTCCATTGTGTGTATATATATATATATATACCACATCTTCTTTATCCAATCATTGGTTGATGGGCAACTGGGTTGCTTCCATGTCTTAGCTATTGCGAATGATGCTGCAATGAACATAAGGGTCCATAGGTCACTTTGGATTGTTGATTTCAAGTTGTTTGGATAGATACCCAGTAGTGAGATAGCTGGGTCATATGGTATTTCTATTTCTATTTTTTTGAGGAATCTCCATACTGTTTTCCATAGTGGCTGCACCAGTTTGCATTCCCACCAGCAGCGTATGAGAGTTCCCTTTTCTCCACACCATCTCCAATATTTGTTATTTTTAGTCTTAGTGATTATAGCCATTTTAACAGGCATAAGGTGGTATCTTAGTGTAGTTTTGATTTGTGTTTCCCTGATGATTAGTGATGTTGGACATCTTTTCATGTGTTTATTGGCCAGCTGTATATCTTCTTTGGAAAAATGTCTGCCCGTTTTTTGATCAAACTTTGTTTTTCGGTTGTTCAATTGTGTGAGTTCTTTATATATTGTGGACATTAACCCCTTGTCGGATACATGATTTGCAAATATTTTCTCCCAATTGGTGGCTTGTTTTTGTTTTGATCCTAGTTTCTTTTGTCTTGCAGAAGCTCTTTAGTCCCACTTGTTTATCTTTTCTTTTTTTCCCATTGTCCGAGGAGACATGGTATTTGAAAAGACCCTTTTGAGTTCAACATCAAAGAGTCTACTACCTATACTTTCTTCCAGAAAAGTTTATGATTTCAGAACTTATCTTCAAGTCTTTGATCCATTTTGAGTTTATTTTAGTGTATGACATGAGATAATGGTCTACTTTCATTCTTTTGCAAATGGTTGTCTAGTTTTCCCAACACCATTTATTGAAGAGACTATCTTTTCTCATTGTATGTTCTTGGCATCTTTGTTGAAGATTAGCTGTCCTTAGATGTGTGGTTTTATTTCTGGGCTTTCAGTTCTGTTCCATTGATCTGTGTACCTGTTTTTGTACCAGTACCATGCTGTTTTGATCACTATTGCTTTGTAGTACATTTTGAAGTCAGGGATTGTGATGCCTCTGGCTTTGCTTTTTTTTTTTTATCAGGATTGCTTCAGCAATTTGGGGTCTTTGGTTGCCCCATATGAATTTTATGATTCTTTGTTCTATTTCTGTGAAGAATGTCATTGGGATTCTGATTGGGATTACATTGAATCTGTAGATTGCTTTGGGTAGTATGGACATTTTAACTATGTTCATTCATCCAATCCATGTGCATGGAATCTCTTTCCATTTCTTTATGTCGTTATCTATTTCTTTCAATAATATCTTATAGTTTTCATTGTGTAAGTCCTTCACCTCCTTGGTTAAATTTATTCCTAGGTATTTTATTCTTTTTGTTGCAATTGTAAATGGGATTGTATTCTTTAGTTCTCTTTCTGTAAGTTCGTTATTAGAGTATAGAAATGCAACTGATTTTTGTAAGTTGATTTTCTATCCTGCAAATTTACTGTAGTTGTTGAATATTTCTAATAGTTTTCCAACGGATTCTTTAGGGTTTTCTATATATAATGTCTGCAAACAGCAGGAGTTTCACTTCTTCATTTCCTACTTGGATTCCTTTCATTCCTTTCTCTTGCCTAATTGCTCTGGCCAAAACCTTCAGTACTATGTTGGATAAGAGTGGTGAGAGTGGGCAGCCTTGTCTTGTTCCTGTTCTCAGAGGGATGACATTCAGTTTTTCTCCATTGAGTATGATGTTGGCTGTGGGTTTGTCATATATAGCCTTTATTATGTTGACGTAATTTTCTTCTATGCCTATTTTTGTTAACAGTTTTTTTTAAATCATAAATGGCTGTTAGATCTTGTCAGATGCTTTCTCTTTGTCTATTGAGATGGTCATGTGGTTTCTATTCCTCATTTTGTTAATGTGGTGTATCACATTGATTGACTTGTGGATGTTGAACCATCCCTGTGTCCCTGGTATAAATCCAACTTGATCATGATGTATGATCTTTCTGATATATTGCCATATTTGGCTTGCCAATATTTTGTTGAGGGTTTTTGCATCTATGTTCATCAGTGATATTGGCCTGTAGGTTTCCTTTTTTGTGTTGTCCTTGTCAGGCTTTGGTAACAGAGTGATGTTGGCCTTGTAGAATGTGTTAGGAAGCATTCTGTCTTTGCTAATTTTTTGGTATGGCTTGAGAAAGATAGATATTAAATCCTCTCCGAAAGTTTGGTAGAATTCTCCAGGGAAGCTGTCTGGGCCTGGGCTTTTATTCTTTGGCATGCTTTTGATTACTGTTTCAATCTCTTTACTTGTGATTGGTCTATTTGGATTATCTATTTCTTCTTGATTCTGCTTTGGGAGGTTGTAAGAGTCTGAGAGTTTATCCATTTCTTCTAGATTGTCCATTTTGTTGGCATATTGCTTTTTGTAGTATTCTCTTATCATCTTTTGTATTTCTGTGGTATCCATTGTAATTTCTCCTCTTTCATTACTAATTTTATTTATCTGGGCTTTCTCTTTTTTCTTTGTGAGTTCAGCTAGGGGTTTGCTAATTTTGTTTATCTTCTCAAAGAACCTTTGTTTCATTGATCCTGTCTACTGCCTTTTTTTGTTTCAATAGTATTTATTTCTGCCCTGATTTTTATTATTTCTCTCCTTCTTCTGACTTTGGGTTTTGTTCTTCTTTTTCTAATTCGATTAGGTGTAGTTGGAGATTGCTTATTTGGGATTTTTCTTGTTTGTTAAGGTGAACCTGTATTGTGGTGAATTTCCCTCTTAGTACTGCTTTTGCTGCATTCCATATGAGTTCGTATGATATGTTTTCATTTTCATTTGTCTCCAGATATTTTTTGACTTCTCCTTTAATTTCTTTGGTGATCCATTGGTTGTTCAGTCTCCACATCTTTGTCCCTTTCTCAGCTTTTTTCTTGTAATTAATTTCTAGCTTCATAGTATTGTGATTAGAAAAGAAACTTGTCGTTATTTGAATCTTCTTAACTTTATTGAAGCTTGCCTTGTTTCCCAACATATGGTCTATCCTTGAGAACGTTCCTTGTGCTCTTGAGATGAATGTGTATTCTGCTGTGTTGGATGGAGTGTTCTATATATATCTATTAAATCCAGCTGGTCTTGCTTTTCATTTAATTCCAATGTTTCCTTGTTGACTTTCTGTCTGGGTGTTCTATCCATTGATGTGAGTGGAGTGTTGAGGTCCCCTACTATTATTGTGTTATTATTAATATCTCCTTTCAGATTTGTTAATACTTGCTTTATGTACTTTGGTGCTCCTGTGTTGGGTGCATAGATATTTATAAGTGTTATGTCTTGGTGGAGTGTCCCTTTTATCATTATATACTGCTCCTCTTTGTCTCTCTTTGCCTGTCTTATCTTGAAGTCTACTTTGTCTGAGATAAGTATTGCAACACCTGCTTTCTTTTGTTTGCTATTAGCTCAGAGTATTGTCTTCCATCCCTTCACTCTGAGCCTGTGTTTGTTGTTGGAGCTGAGATGTGTTTTCTGGAGGCAGCATATTGTTGGGTCTTGTTCTTTAACACTCTGTTCTTTAGCCACTCTGTGTCTTCTTATTGGAGAATTCAATCCATTTACACTTAGGGTGATTATTAATACATGAGAGCTTAGTACTGCCATTTTATCACTCATTTTCCAGTTCTCCTGCATTTCCTTTGTTTCTTGTCCTGTATATTTCTGTCTACCAGTTGAATTATGTAGTTTTTTATGTTGGGCTTCTTAGTTTTCTCCTTATTTATTATTTGTTTCTCTGTTCTTCTTTTTTGTTTAGTGGTTACTGTGAGGTTTGTATGCAAAATCTTGTAGATAAGATAGTCTGTTTTCTGATGGCCTCTTATTTCCTTAGACTAAACTGATTCAGTTCCCTTCCTGTTCCCCTCCTAAGCTGTTTTTCTCATATCTTATTCCATCTTGTGTTGTGAGTTTGTGGTTAAAATGACAAGATTATCTTTTTAAGTGACTGTTTTGAGAGAAGAAGCTTTATGAACGGATAAGGCAGAGGGAGAAAGGATTCCAGGCAGAGAAAACAAAGGCACAGGCATGCAAACCCTATGGCACATTCCAAGATTTGTCACTGGTTGTGCATTTCTGTTGAGTGGGAAGGATGTGCATTGTGGGGAAAGAAAAGAGTGGGGAGAATACGAGACAGTGGGGGTCACAGGGGATGGATCATGGAAGGCCATGCGTGTTGCTTTAGGGAGCTTGGTTGGACTTTCTCTAATAGGCAGCAGATGGTTGTTGAAGAGTGTTCAGTTTGGGAGTGACAGAATCACACCTGAGTTTGAGAAAAGTCACTCTGATAGAAGTGGTAGTGGTCCCAATCAGGGAGCTGGATTGGAGGAGCAAGGCTGGAGGCAGGGAGACTGCTACAAAAGTCCAAAAGACAAGTGGTGAGTCTCTAAATTCAGGCATAGGCAGTGGGAAGGGAGAAGAGGGAACAATTTGAGTTCGTACCACCAATTGCTTTGTTTGCTAGTGTTTGTATCTTTAAGCTTCTGAGAACTCCGGAATCACAAGCCTTATGTTAGCCCTTGCTTCCCCTTGTTCACACTTCTTGACCTGCTCTAACCCCTTGCTCTGCAGAGAGAGGCTCCTGGGACCTGCCTTTCCGAAGGATACTTTGGTGAGGTTTGGGCCTCCCCACCCAATGTCCTTAGACAAGAGGAGTGGGATAGGACAAAAATTTGGGGCCTCTGGCTTCCCCAGGAGGCTCAGGAAAGAGAGGTCTGGCAACAAGGGGAACCAAGCCCAGTGTTTGAGGTTCAGTGGGTTTGGAAAAAATGCCTGATTGAAAAGCAGCCGAGATGGGGAAGCACAAAGGTGAGATGGAGCTGTGGTAATTGCAGCTTCATGGAGGTCATCATCTCATGTTCTCTCCTTTCATACCTGGCAGTTTGGGTAATAGGCAGAGTATTCATGCCTCAATAGAGAAGGTAGGGACTTATTTCCAGTTTTTTTGAAAAGCTGTTCCCAAGGGTTGGGTCACCTTAAAGGCTGGGTACAGAGTGTTGGTGCCAATGCAGAGTCTTGGGACTAAAGTTATTACCTTCTATGCCTCATCAAAAAGTGTCTTCAGTGTTGAAGTTTTTTGAAGTGTTCAGTTATGATTCTCCATAAAGTGCCTCTGTGAATACCCGATGTGCAGAGTATGAGTTAACTGGGATGAAGGAAGCTAGATGGGGAATTTTCTTGCCTTTCTATATGAAAAATCGGAGCTCCATCTCTCCTCCTCTTAACTCTTACAGCACTGACTGTATGGACCACCCCTTAGCAAAGATTGAGATGGGTATATGAGTGTGTCCATGTGAAAAGTTTTGGTTGGTACATTTTCAGAATTCTCATTCCAAAGTGAAGTTCAGTTTCTTTCAACTTGTTTTGTTTCCTCCTGAGGTCCTAAGTTAGAAGAACCCCATCAGAATAGGAGTCTGAAAGAGCCTTTCCTGTTAGGGGAACAACATGTTGACCTTCTCCCTCCAGCCTCTTGAGGTCAGGAGCCTAAGTTTTCTCCTATGGCCTCCATGTGCCCGGGCAGAGTGAAGCATCCAGCAGTCCTTTAGGACAAGATTTACCATTGACCATGTGAGACTGATGTCACCAATGGTGTGGGTGAGTTAGCCTTATTACCTTGGTATATACTTGTTGGATGAATGAATGAATTTTCTTTATTCTAGGGACGTCTTTCTGAAAATGGAAAAGTAGGAACTGTGCTACAAAGTTATGCCCAGACATCTTCCCAAAACCATAGAAAGAGGTGTCCTGCATCATAAGTAACTTCCCATTGCACTTAAATAAAATCCAACCCCCTTTCTGTGGCCTGCCTGGTCAGGCATAATCCAGCCTCTGTGGACTTCTGTGGCCTCATCTTGCTTTGCTGTCCTGTTTGTTGGTTCTGTTTCAGCTGCACTAACCACTTGTCACAGTCTCACCCTAGGGACACGGCACAGACTGTTCTTCTGACTGGGATGCTCTTTTCCTCCATGTTCAGCTAATTCTCACTTATCCTTCAAGGCCTAGGGAGGCCTTGTCAGACCCCTAATCTAAATTAGGCTCCTCTCTCCACTCCATCATCCACACCACGCTCTCTCTTGACAGCCCTTATTAAAATTTGTTGGGCCATGTCTACATGTGAGATTATTGGCTTAGTTGGTCTCTCTGACTAGACTCTAAACTCCTGAGGACAGGCACCTTGTCTGTCTTATTCTCCACTAAATTCTAGTGCCCAGCATAGTGCCTGGCACATAGTAGGTGCTTAACCAATGTGTTTTGAGGAAATGAGTGACCGATGTTGATTTTTAATCCAGAGTGGCAGCCAAGGTGGGCTGAACTGGGAGGCATTAGCTTAACTGCAGACAGCCTAACAATCATGGCCACAATGCTTCTAGAACTTTCCTGCATCTACTCTATAGAGGCCATCAGAGTGGGGCAAAAAGGTTCATGTCAGGGCTGTGATAGTTCTGATTCAACAGTAGTTCTGCTTTTGCTTCTCCCATCCTCTCTGAGTCCTGAAACTGCCCTTGGTATTTTCTTCTGTCCCTGCAGGGTTGGGTGGTCTGATGGGCTGGGAGCCAGGGTGAGGAGGGAGGAGGGCAGAAATTGTTTGGACAGATTGGAGGCTGGCAGAGCAGTTTTCTTAGCAGGATGTCTGTTGATGAAATACCTGAAGCCCGTTGTGAGAGGTTATTAATCTCAATTAAATGTGATTAGGATGTAATTAGATTTGGGCTGAGACTGTCCAAATGAAGTCTGGTCCGCTTGATAGTCTACTCAGCATCAGGCTTGTTTTATACTGGCTGGCGTCCACTTCGGGACAGAAGGACAGCCTCCAGCACCTCTGGGAAGGAGGGTCCAGGTTCCATGAATATTCAGGCCCCCAGCCCAAGGAGGCTTCACAGATTGCAGGGGTCTAAATGCTGCTGGCTTCTTGGGAAGGTGTGATGTTCACTACAAGGAGATTATTAATCATCACGATTATGGGATTATTACCTTAAAAAATGCCACTTTTATCATCTTCCCAGTGAGGATGTATTAGAGAGGACTTGGTACTCAGTGTTGAGCCAGGGGAGCAAGCTGGCAGGAGTAGCTTTCAGGCTCTTGCCAAAGGCCAGGTAGATTCCTGAACAGACAGGAGTGTAGTCCTGGCCTGGCAGGCTGCTCAGGGCCCCAGCTGTTGAAAATCACAGCTCAGCCTGTTGTTATCATAGGGGACAATGAATGGGGTTATTAGCATGTGGGCCAGACAGGCTGGGCCAACCATAAAACTATTAGTGCAAGCCTGGACTCAGAACCACAGAGGCCTGGGGAGCCATTAGCCACTGAGAAAAATACTAACAGTCAAATCCCTGCTTTCGTCCATAACATGTGGCCTGAAAGTATAGGTGAAAATCAAAACTGAAAAGTCGGAAGTTGAACAATAGACCTACATCTTATAAGAGTGTCTCTGTTCTCAGAGAACTGAAAATATAACAAAATCCTTAACAACTCTTATCATTTAAACAAAGTCTTACATAATGTGGCCATGTTTGATGTGTGTTATTTTAAAAAACAAAATTTACTTTTATCAAAGCTATGTATGCTTGATCATTAAAAAGCTTATAAAGAAAAGTAGCAGTCAATTGTCCCACCCCTCCTCCCTTTTCAGTTCTGTCCCCAGAGTCAACTACTTTCAACCCCTTTAATATTTCTTTGGGAGTTTACCTTTATATTTATAAATAATTTGCTAATATTGCCATTTCTTGATTTACCCCTTTTGGACATGATTGAATTCTTGCTAGAGTACAGGTAGGTTTAGAATGCTTACACACATCCTCCTACCCACCTCCACACCCACCTCACTGTCACCTCCTCATTCTTCCAGGATAATACATATGTCTTTGGTTGAGTTAGAAGTCTGTGGTTACATTATTATGATTATGTAAACATAGTTCATTGATAAGCCACCTACAGTACAATGGTTGTTTTCTTTTTTGGGGAATTTTTATTTTGTTTTTCCTAGCGTTAATGTCTTTTCCCCCCCTATTTTTTACTTGCAGAGTTTTCTTTTTACATAACCTTAATTTATCTTTCTTTAGTCATCTTCACACTTCTATCAAAATTTTTTTCTAAATACTCACATACATGGATAGTCTATCAATTCTGTGTTGTTTTCCTTCTAGAGTCCTCCTTCCTGGAAACATCCATCTTCCTGCCTCTGACTTGGACTGATTGTTCTCCAGGCCTGTGGCACAGCATCACCCAGGGATACCACGGCTATTCTGCTTTGGATTCCCTGCTTGAGTTTTGAGCTCTTCCAAGTCTGAAAATGAATGATAGTGCTCACACGAATGATAGTTTAGCTGGTTATTGAAATCTCAGGTTAAAAACTCATTTCAAAGCATTGCTCCATTGTCTTCTGCATCCCATGTTCCATTCTCTCCTTTACTTTGGCCTCTCTAGAAAAGAGGAAAGTAAGTGAGAGCTCAACTTTTGGGGTAAATTCTTCATCTTTGTCTTCCAAACCTTCCATTGACTTTTTAAATTGGGCTATCTTGTTTTGAAGTTCTTTCTTGCACTTTATTCACTTAAAAAAGAATCCTATTTTGTTTCTTGGATGCAATACCTTATTTTCTATTCACATTTGAGGTTTACTTCTCTTTATTAGCTCAGTTTTCCTGGTTCTTTCCTTTTTTCTGTTCGTTTTGTTCTGTCTTTTGTATCAGAGGAATTCCTCAAATGTTAATGATCCTTGGTTGGCTGTTAATATTTAACAGTGGGTCCTACAAAGCTGTTTGACGTGCATATGTGCACTCGCAGTATGAATGTGTGATTGGTCAGTTCATAGGTTTAACTGTAGTGACACTAGGCAAATGTGGGAATCTGGCCATCTTTTCTTTGGATATGACTCCTTTAGTTTCTGGCCTAGGAGGAGAATGCCTTCTTTCTACCTTTCTGGTAACAGGGTGGAGGAAGAGAGACTGCAGACTTTGAGTTAATCTACCTGCTTCTCTAATGTGCCTGATGTTCTTGAGTCCTGAGCCTGTCTGGATTAATTTCTGCAGAGAATAAGCCTTTGGGGGTAGGGTGGGTGGAGTTAGTCAGCTAACTCTTTGGGGTTGTGGAGGGAATCTTGGGGCACAATACTTCTGTATTGCAATCTTCAAGAAGGTTTCCTGTTTTCAGCTTTGTGCTGCAAAATCCCCACCTTCTGCCTTTCATGGCACCTAGAACCTTATATCCTGAGCCTTTCTGGGGTTCTGTGTTCGGGGAGGGAGGATGGTATTCGTTTATGTATCATTGTATCTCCGTCTTGTTGGCACATGGGTCGTGGCTTTGTTTGCCCTGCCGTGCAAGTTCCCAATCCTCCATCTACTTTTTTTTTTGAGGAGGATTAGCCCTGAGCTAACTGCTGGCCATCCTCCTCTTTTCGCTGAGGAAGCCTGGCCCTAAGCTAACATCCATGCCCATCTGTCTCCACTTTATATGTGGGAGACCTACCACAGTGTGGTGTGCCAAGTGATGCCATGTCTGCACCTGGGATCCGAACTGATGTACCCTGGGCCACCGAAGCAGAAAGTGCGAACTTAACCGCTGCACCACCGGGTTGGCCCCCTCCATCCACTTTCTGTCTTTCTGAAATTTGTGGAAAATTTTCTTTCAATGATATATCCTTTCTCATTCCCTTTTCTCTTGAGTAAGTGTACTTTAAAAAAATTACTATTATTTTAGTGGAGTTTTCAGAGAGAGAAGAGATAAATTCCTGTGGTCATTGGTCATATTTCACTGGAAGTCTTATGTTTATGTTTTTGTTCTTTTTCAAAAAAATTAAACATGTAGTTGTTTGTTTTAAGTCCAATGAGTACTATGGGGATTAAAGATGTACCGTTTTTGGCTCACCAAATAATTCTCATTGTTTTCTACATTGCACAAAGTTTATATGATTTTTTTTCCTTTAGTAATAGGCCTTTGGTTTTTCCCCCCATAATCTAATATTCAAGTATTTGTAAAAATAAGGAATTACCCACAAATGCAGTAAAACTAACACAACTGAACCATTGTTTGGGGAGCGAGGCCATCCAGTAACAGCTTGAAGCATTTGTCCATCAGATAGGACAGTCCAACTTTGGAATACAAGGACAGTCTAGAGATAACAACTTATAAGGCACAAAAGTCACAGACATGGACATTAAGGATCGTTAGTAGGTACAAGAGTTCAAAAAGTGAGGTTTCCATGTGCTTCTCATCAACTGCCTTCCCCTCCAGTGTGTCCACATGAGTCTAGCAACCCCACTAGCTGGAGATCTTTTCATTCTTCAGCACCGAGCCCAGATAGTCCCTCCAGTGGGAAAACTTCCTTCTCTATCCTGGGCAGGGACAATTGCTCCTTATATACTTTGCTCATGCTTTCCTTTTCAAACCCTCTTGTGGTTTCCAAATGCTCCTCTGTGAACTGGTGCTGAGCTCCTTGGGTATACAGTATACACACGATGTGAAGTTCCACCTCTTCTTTCTTGGTAAACAATGCCATTTATTCTGATGCTTCCCTTTATTATTATTCTTAAACAATGGTGAAATGTCTTTTCTTTTATAAAATGATCATGATAGTAGATGGTGGTCAAGCAAATGTTTATTTGGCAAAATAACAGGTTGGAGACACCAGAAACTGAGCTCTGAATTAGGGGGCTGGTATGTCACACAGAAGCAGTCATCCCAATAAAGCATGAATGGACTTAGCTACATCCTCTCCCCTTAGCTTTTGCCTTTCTCACAGCAGATGTCTCTCTCATGAGTTTCCATTCCTGGACTGTGTGTGTACAGTCCTTAGAAGATACTCAGTACATCGCTGTAATTAACAGATGAGCTGGTCAGATTCTCTGGACACTGGATTAAGCTCAAGGGCTTGCCTTCAGGGGGTCAGCATTCCTAGTGTGGGACTCAGGTCTTGATATTAAAGCCCTTTTTGCATGTTCTGTGCTGAGGCACTTCCCTGCCCTGCTGCCCCACCTGCAGCTTTCATAGGGTGGCAAGGTGACGCTTGGCAGCATCACAGGGATCAAAATTTTTCCAGCGTTTCCTCCTCCTTCCTCCTCAGTATAACGTGCATCCTTCCCTTGCCTCTCCCACTGAGCTGTGAGTTCCTTAAGGGGTCCTATTTGATTCATCACCACATCCTTGCTTTCTTCTGGCAACCAACCCAGTGCCTGGAACATGGTAGGCACTCAGTGTTTGTAAATTGTAAATAATCACGCCTAAAATTTTTATAGTGTATATAATTTGCAACTGCCTCCATGCTTTAGCCATTTACTTGAAATAAACAAATGAACACTGAGAACTTTGCAAATCATAAATCTTAAGGAATTCATGGATGACTTTATTGAATTTGTGGACCTCTTAAAATTGTATGCAAATCTTGTGTATGTTTGGTGTATGTGCATTTTTCTGGGGAAGAGTTTTCATAGCTGTACCTTTAAAAAGTTAAGAACCACCAAAGAAAATGTGTCTTGGAGCTCTGCACAAAAGGTTCTGAATTTCCATTCTAAGATGGGAGGTGCTCTATCAACACAAGGAGTTGTGATTATTGTCTTCAGGAGTCTTCTGCTTTGGAATACCCATCCTTCTGGCCTGACTGCAATTTTTGTTGCCATTCTTTGTTGAAAACTCCATAGCTTTTGGTCTACGGTTCCTGGAAACAAACCCTGGAATCTTAGATTCAGAGAGACCGAGCTTGGTGCATGAATCTGAAGATCCAGGTGACTCAAAGAGATTTTTAGGTTAATAACTAACTGGATTGGATAGAGTGTTTTGTTTCACAAACATGATCATAATTTGTTCTTATTTACTTTTAAATTATAAATGATTATTCAGTAGTTTTTCCCCCCCTCTTTTTAAACAAGCTCTTGAAAACATTGCTTTAATGAAAAATAAAACTTAAAAGCAGCTGTGGTGTTGGTAGGTAATGATTGAAGTATAATTAAGAGTTGTAATTATTCCCAATTAGGCATTTGGAATGCCTAAGTAGGGACCCCAACCAACTCAACCCAGGCAAGGGCGCATCAGGCCTGAGATGGGCAGGGTGGGGTAGGGAGGGTTGACTGGGAGACCCCTGAGCATCCAGGTTTGGTTATGGGATGGGACACCTGGGGATCGATTCCTCATGTGTGGTGGGATCACAGAGGAATGGTCCCAACCTTCACAGGCTCTGGGGAGAAAGAAAGTTCTGCTGAGGGGGAGATATTTCTGATTAATGTTTCCCTGAAGACTTCTGAATCTTATCTATGCGAGAACAAACAGACACCCTGGAAGAACTTCCTCTCCTTACGAAAATCCAACTCACTTGAGGACATATCAGGGGCCAGTATCCCCTTAACCTATAGCCCACAGAGGCCCCATAACCTGGTGTAATTTCTAGATTGCCAGCCCTCCTCACTGCCATAATTTTGTGCTACCTTACATATACCTGTCTTCCCTGTGACCCCACTAAAAATCTGTATTATCCTCATCTTTTTTTTTCACAGTTAACGTGAGCAGGGTTCCATGACCCCATGGTCCTGATATTTGATCATAAAAGAACCCAAGCTATGACCTGATGCCATGGTCCCAACATGGAGAGCAGTGAGTTAATGTCTGAATCATCTTGCTTGTTGGGCTGGTCCTCCTGATGGTATTATTTCCCCTTCAGCCCTTCTCCTGCAGTTGGGTGCTACTGAGCCAGGGTGGGAGTGGGAGGTATATCTGAGAAATGGCGTGCCTGGCAGACCTATTAGTTGCAGGTAGAGGGACATGTGGCAGAGCCATGGTGAGATGTGGCTGGAAAGGTCCCTTACTACCAGCCACAGCAGCCGACTCTGACATTTGGGTTTTATCTACCAGTGTGGGCTAGTATAGGCTCACTGGAGGTTTTTGGGTGAAGAAGACACCTGGCCAGAGTAGGCTTTGGAAGATTTTCAGGCATCCTATTTGTGGGGGTCAATAGGTGGGGAGAACCTAGAAGCAGAAAGATATATGGGAGACAACTCCTGCAGTCCAGGGGAAAGTGGTGATGAACTGGGAGCAGGCTGGCCATGAGCCAGTGGAATGAAGTTGAGGGTTGGGGTGTGAGGAGCAGCAACAGCGGAGATCAGGTGCCTGGCAGGATGGTATGAGGGAGTGGGGAGGAGGGGCCGGTCAGCGATGTTGGGGTTGGGATAGTCTGAACTTAGATAATTGGAAGCATTAAGAGAGGTGGGGAGAGGTGAGGCTGTGGGTGAGAAGACGGAGAGAATGAGTTTAGGATGAGTCATTTTATTTGAGAGAATGTCCATTTGGAATTGTCCTACTGGCATTAGGAGTAAGGGAGCTGGGTTGAAGCAACCTTGGTTAGAGAGCCAAGTGGAAATACAAGAGGACTGGGGACCAAGTCCCTGGGGATGCCGTGTGAACCCAGGGCTGGAAAAGAGCCAGGGAAAAAACAGTCCTACTGTGAGACCTGATGGCTTTCTTTGGATCTTCATCCTTAAAAACTGGCAACAGGGGCCAGCCTGGCGGCATAGTGGTTGAGTTCGTGTGCTCTGCTTCGGCAGCCCGGGGTTGGCAAGTTTGGATCCCCATCGCGGACTTAAACGCCACTCATCAAACCATGCTGTAGCAGCATCCCACATACAAAAAATAGAGGAAGATTGGCACAGATGTTAGCTCAGGGACAATCTTCTTCAAGCAAAAAGAGGGAGATTGGCAACAGTTGTTAGCTCAGGGCCAATCTTCCTCACCAAAAAATAAATTAAATAAACAAAACAAAACAAACTGGCAACAGCGGTAAGTCGGCTCTGTAGACTCATTGTGACTCTTGTCTGTCGGGCTATGAGAGGAACCTCCTGTGCTAGTTAGGAGGTTCTAACCCTGGAACTGGGCTTGTCTGAGTTCTAATCCCACCTTTACCAGTTCCAGCTGTCACCACTGGCTAATTTATTTAACCTTCTGACCATCAGTTTCCTTATCTGTAAAGTGGGATAATAATAGGAACTTCCTCATAGGTTAGTACAGCAAATATTTACTGAGTGCTTTTGTCTGCTAAGCACTGTGGTAGGGCTCCACCGTGACCAATTAAATCAGAGTCTGGGGAGGCCATGGGGGTGCCCAGGCATTGGGATATTTTTAAGGCATCCTGTGTGATTCTCACGTGTAGCCAAGGTTGAAAATACACTGAATTAGCAAAAGAAAATGGGAATAAGGAAAAGAAAGGAAATTCCACCAGAAAGAGATGCATGTATGAAATCTCAGAGGGCCGGGAGGGAAAGACGATTTGGATGGACTGCAGAAATCAGTTTAGTATATTGTTTTACGAACTGTAGTTCACGGTTTGCTAGTGGGTCATGAAACCAATTTAGTGTGTCATGACAGCTTTAAAAACAAATCCGATAAGATGGAATTGGAAAGATCAGGGCTCACTGTATATAGTAAGGATCACTGTTTCTTGAAACTTGTGTTTCACAAGCCTGTGTGGGTGTGTGCACTGGGTAACCTGCAAAACATGTTCCTTGCTGTGAGCACATGACAGGTTTCTGAGAAACACTGGTTCAGCTGGACTAGTGTAAAGGGTGGGTGGTGAGAGGAGGCTGGACAGACAGGACTGTGAAAGGCGCTTGGGCTCTGTCTGTAGGGCAGTGGGGAGCCTTTGAAGGGTTTTCAACAGAGCGCAGCGGGGTCCTGTCTGCATTTCGGAGTGACCCCTAACCTGCAGTATGCGCAGTGCACTGCAGGAGGTGAGGCTGCTGAGTGGGCGATGGTCCACGTGAGAGGTGATCAGCAGCCTAGGGAAAGGGTAGAGAGGCTGAGAGATGTAAGGAGGACACCACGGCCCCAGCAGCGAACCTTGACCTTTGCCCTCTCCTCTCCTCTTACGTGCTCCTTGAGGGCAGGTCCTCGGGTCTGCAGCCCAGGTGCAGACTGTCCCCTCAGGCCCAGTCACAAGGGCCTGATTCAGGACGTCGGTAGCATTTTCCTCTTCTCTCTCCACCTCCTCTTGATGTTTCCGTCTGAGGAGCTCGGCATCACTTCAATGATTCAAGCCGGGGAGAGAGAAGCCCGGAGTCTTCTTTAAACCGAGGCGCCGTTTGGGCTTCCTGCTCCCCTCGATGCAAAAATAGAACAGATGTAACTAATGCTTTGAGAGAAAATTTCCTATGAGCTGGTATCAAACATAAACGTTGGGCCCGAAGGGGATGTTCAGAAAGTTCTGGGTTGGAAAACGTTCCATTTTATCTCATTGACCGATGGGCCCTCCGTGGGCTTCCTCCTCCGGGCAGGGTTCGTCGGGTCTTAGTGGTGCTAGGGGCTCATGTTAGGAGTGGGAGCAGCCAAAGTGAGCCTTCCTCCCCTGTTTCCCTCCAGGGCTAGGCGCTGGCGGCAGAAGGAAGAGACAGGTGGTGCTGCTCCTGAGTGCACATGTGGATAATGTGTGGCCACGTGGTGCAGCCCCTCCCACCGTGCCCCTCCCTCACTGCAGCCACGCTCCTGCTATTCCTGCCCAAACTTGCTCCTGCCTTAGGCCTTTTGTGCCTGTTACTCCCCCTGCTTGGAAGCTTCCCCTCCCAGATCGTCACGAACATCTCTGCTCAAACGTCACCTTTCCTGTAGGTGACCATCTAGATGGTTTTTTTCTTCCAATACATTTTAATTTTCTCCTCTTGCTTTACTTCTCTTTAGTTGCACAGATCTCTACCTAAAATGATTCATTTGTCAGTTTGTGGCGGTCTGCTCTCCCCATTAGAGGGCAAGCTCTGTGCAAGCAGGGCACGTCTACCTAGGTTACACAGTAGTGAACACTAGTGCTGGAGTGGTTGCAGGACATGTGGTATGTGACAACTAGTGACAACTGGTGAATACAAGTGAATGAATGGTAGAGGTGGGCCTCACTGATGGACTGACTCATTCAGTAATTCTTCATTTAACCGTGTGCCAGGCGTGCTTCTTGCTGTAAAGGGGGTTGGGAACCTTGGTTCATGTCCTGGAGCTTTTGTGGAGGACAGCCACTTGCAGTGTGACACAGCATGGTTTTGCAAACAGTGTCTTCCCCTGGGGCCAGTACTCTCTGCTCAGAAGGAGCTCTGCTTCTTTGAGGGCTTCTAGGTGGTCCTTAGTGGTTTGTCCCTGGGGACTGACAATAGTGGTCCAGGTTCCTACTGAGACCAGTAAGGAAATTATATCCAATGGGCACTGTGGTTCCATAAGCAAACCTATTCCGCCAGTCCCAGACCTGGGACACACTCACACCCCGCTCTCTGCTCCTAGAGCCTGTGTTGTAGCCTCCTCCCACGTGTTCTCAGTCCCTTCCTCCTACGCGTGGAGGCTGACAACATACACTTCATTTCTTGTTCCCTCTGCCATTCCTTCAGCTAGATTTGAGGCCAGTGGGAATCCCTAGTCACAAACTCAGATGGGTAACATGTTTCATTTCTGTAAATCTGAGTCCCCATCCCACCAGGCTGGTCAGAAATCCCACCTTGGCCATTCCTGGGTACTGCCTCTCCTGCAAGGAGGGCCAAGGTGCCAGATGTCAGGAAGTTCCATGGGGTTGGGAAGGACCTAGCTGTTGGCCACTGAGACGCCCATCCTCCCAGCCACCTGGTCCCCCAGGCCTGTGCTCCTGCTGTTTCTTTGTCACACTTGGAGACCCTGAATCTCATGTCCAGAATGCCTTCTGCATATGGGTGGCCTTTCCCGCTGAGCACCTACCACATGTGTATTTACCAAGAGAACTAAGAGACCCTGTCTCGTCCTGGGACCAACCTGGTTAGCTGCCACTCACAAGGATCCGCACGTAAAAAACATAAGTAACAATTCAAGGCAGCAGATCAAGTGTTAGAAAAACCAAGGACTCCAGCAGTTGGGAGGAAAGTGAGCATGGGGAGGATTAGGGAGATGGTGGAGGGCTTCCTGCAGGAGACAGTGGGGAACCTGCATCTGGAAGCCCGGCTGACAAGAGTTCACTCTGGGGAGAAATTAATCCCCATAACCGTACAACGCCCAGCCAGCCAACTCCACAGCCAATATGAGGTGAATTTGCTGGAAGAAAGAGCCAATTTGAGCTATTGAACTCTGAAGAACTTGAAAAAGTGCGCTTGGCTATTTCTGCCTCAGTATTCTCTCCCCTGCCACCACCCAGGCCTGACAAAGTTGGGTTTGGGATGCGGCCGTCCCTGGATGGAATCGCCTCTTTTCATAACAGTGTGTGGCTTTGAAATGCAGTATAACGGGTTCACCTGTCATAGGCCTGAGCAGTTCCTCAACTGTCACCCCCAGCTCTGCTCCTGCTGCAAAAGGGCCACATTGGACTCCAACCCCAGAGCGAAGGAATCTGGAGTTCACTGAGCTGGCAGGTGCTTTTTATAGCTTTCAATGGGTTCTGAGTGGTGCACAGAACTGACAAAACACCTCTCAAGGCAATGGCTTTGCTGGACACAGTGTTTTGAAAGGGATTCAATTTCATTTAAATGATGGCATTTGAGTATTTTTCACATTCTGTACCCCCTGTCCTCCTTTTTATTTTCTATAGGAAAAGCTCAAATATGAATTAAAATTGCCTGGGAAAGTCTCGGCATAAATATTAAAACGTTTGGCTGCTGGTTAAAGGGAACTTATGTTGGCATTTTCTCTTTGTTACAGAAACTTGCTTTTATTTTTGGCGAAGGTTGTTATTCCAGACATGAGAATATGTCCTTCTTGGTGCTTTCTCCCTCTTTCTCTAGCAATCGTCTACCCCTCCACTCTGCTCCGACCTCCCTGTCTGGTGGTCTTGGAAACAAAACCATCACCTACAAAGCAGGGATGTCAAACCCCAGTGCCCACAGGGCCCTGCAGGTAAATCAATGAGTGACGTAGGCCTGGGCCAGGGTGAATGCAGGGGACATTCCTGTCTGGAAGGACAGCGACTACTGTGCCAGCTGATGGTTGCCACAGGAACGTAGTCCCTGCGTGGCCAGGTCCCCTGAGTTTTCAAGAGAAGTTGGAATCTAGATTTTAAAGTGAAATGTCTTGATTTTAAAATGTAAGCGACTAACAAAAAACCCCTTGTGTGGATTGAATAAAACCGGCATGCCAGTTTCAGCCCGTAGACTACCAGTTTGCAGCCTCTGCCGTGGAGGTGTCAGGTGCTCCCAGCCCAGGGAGCAGCTGTCTCTTCGAGGGGTGGTTTTAGTTTGAAAGAGTGACCTCATCAGGAAGAGGGAAGAGCCTCAGCTGGAGAGGCATGGGATCTGTACTTTTGTTCACTCTCTGGGGCTGGGTGACGTTGAGCAAGTCACTTGAAGCCCATGGGTCTTGGTTCTTCTATTTTAAATAAGGAAAATCATATCTGAATTAACCTACTAGGTTTCTTGTGAGACAAAAATGGATAACACCAGTAGGCATGATTTGAAAAGTGTAAATGCAGATTGCTGTTCTTATTTCGTGTGGCCAGCACGTGGTGTGAAGGAATCGTGTACTTGAAAATGATAGTCTGCTCCATGCCTGTCCGGGTTTTGGCCTGGTTCTTAGTTCTGGCTTAAACCCAAGGGCAGTGAGCCTTGGAGCATTCTGTCCATGTATCAGCATGGTTTCCCAAACCTTCATGGCACAGACCGTAGAAGGAAGGGCAGCGATGGGGCAGGCAGGAAGCAGAGAACGGTACAGCAGATCCCTTCACACCCCACCATGCTGTTGTGGCTCAGAGCTTCTTGAAAAATTGTGGGTTTGCCAATTTGTTTAAATAGAATATTTACCAACAGAAACATTATTTAGGATAGTGTTTCCCAAACTAGTGTTCTAAGGCACACTGCTCTCTCTAGGATGTTGAAAGGAATTAGAAAAGGATTTTATACTCAGGTAAATTGGGTAACATTGGATTAATGTTGAACGAATTTCTTTCTTGCAGAACTCCTCAGAGTTTTTAAAATAGTATGCTAATGTGTATTGTGAGATGAGTGTACAGTGTTTCTCAAACCTTGTTTATTGAACACGTGTTAACATTTCTTTAAGATGCAGTTTGGGTAGTGTTCACCTAGGTCAGCTGATCCTTTCTTCACTCTACAGATTTTTGTTGCATACCATCTGAGTGCTGGGCACAGGTGATAAAACCTGCTTTAGGCCATGCCCTCATGATGTTGACAGTCTAGTGGGGGAAACCAGCATTAATCAAGTAAGCACACACTTGGTATAAAATTACAATAGGAGAAAGTGTGCTTGGAAGAGAAGTGTGGTGCTACTAGGGGATTTGCCTTTCTGTGTGGGAGACCCAGAGGGAGGGAGGGTTGAAGGAGCTGTGAAGGATATAGAGGCATTAGCCAACCAGGAAGGCCCTGAGCCAGAGGTGTGGGCACTTCCTAAAGTTGGAGAGAGGCCAGTGTGGCCAGAGTTCTGGGGGTGAGGGCTCCTGGGGGCTTTTGCATACGGCCAGCTCCCCCTTTCCAACCCCGGTTGCAGGAGCTCAGCTATGGGCTGAGCACATAGAATAAGGAATCAACGCTGGCTGCCTGGGGCAGTACTTAATTTCTTGTTGCTGTGTCTGGTTCCTGGACCTGTAGGTGCAGTCAGCTTTCCACGCAGACGTAATGTTTCCCTGTAAGGTTAGTTGGAGTGTAAACCCAGCCAGCCAGCACAGCATCAATGCCCTGTGTATGTTCAAAATTCGCTTAGTAAATATTTATTGAGTGTTATACTGGCCACAGGAGGTAGAGGGATGAACAAGACAGTCGGGACCCCTGCTCTCACTGGGCTTTCCTTTGTTGAGGGCGCAGGCAGTTAAACAAGACTCATGAGACTGAGGGCTGTGGGAGCACCTGACCTCGTTCAGAGGGCTTCAGGGAAGGCTCCTGGAGGAAATGCTGTCTAAGGTGCCGTCTGGAGAAGGGACAAGAGAAGAGGGGAACAGATGCAGTTTCAAAGGGGGAGAATGTGGCCCTGTCAGGAGCAAGGGGAGATTCAGTGTGGCTGGAGCATGGGTGCACGACTTGCAAGGACACTTCGTAAGGTTTCCATTTCTCCTTGCTCTCCTGGAGAAGCTTCCCCAGACTTCCTGGGGGAGTCCTGAGCAGTCTTGGTTACAGTCAGCCAATGCAATTGTACTTTTTCTTCTGAGGACACCAGGCCCAGACGCATCAAACCAAGTTGTATTTTTCAGCTGCTGCCTATCTGAGGGGATTGTGACACTTGTGATGTCAGAAGTGGCAGGGGGTGATTATTACAAACTCTGGGAGCACGCTTCCCTCTGAGAAGCCTTCGCATGGATGCCCTGAGCCCTGCGCCGATGAACTGACATCACTGCAATGACAAGGGACAGCCTTTTTCATTTAACGAGAGGGATGCGGATAGTGGGAATGTATCGGCTGCAGTGACCTTTCACAGTAGGCACAGACATGCCAGTTTGAAACAATTATCTCAAGTGCCCGCGGGTACCAGCTTCCTGTTGATAACATGTGGTGCTAATTACTTTGACGAATTCAAGGCAGATGTTGGTGCCTGGAATTAATCAGCCAGCAGAAGGGCTGAGCTTGGCTCAGGACTGGGAGTGAAGGTGGGGCAGCTCCACCTTCCCTCTTCCCCCTGTCATGACTGCGGATGGATGTGGTTCTTCTCCTCTTCCAGTCACTATGTTTTATGGCACTTTCTTAACCTTTTCAGCAAACCAAACTTGTGATTGGTTGACCAGTCCCCACCTCTCTGTTTATAGCCTTCTAGATCTGCAGGGGAGGAGTAGGATGGCTAGTTAATCAAAATACTCTGTGTGGAAAAGGTCAGCTTGGTGGGGCTCCTATATATTTTCGCAGAATGGGAGGTATTAGCATTCTGCCTCTGCATCCCTTTCAGTATTGCCCAAGTTGAACTGTGTGGTCAGGAAATTGCCTAAGTGCTGTGGATCCTTGACAGCCACGATTTTAATTAAAGAGCATAATGGTGCCAAGTCTGATCACAGTTTCCCTTCTTCCTACTGGACCACCGTCATCTGGAAAGGTGGGCAGTGGCCCTGGGACATGCTCGGTGCTGTCTCCGCTCCGGGCTCTCCAGTCACTGCTCTCCACACGCTCTTTACTCATTGAAAGTGTAAATGATAATTATTAACCTTCATCTGGGGCCACTTTGTGCCAGGCTCTGTGCCAAGCAGTTCACGTGCACCATCTCATTTAATCCCCATAACAAGCTAATGAGGCTTATTATGTCCCTTTAAGAGACAAGGATGCTGAAACTCAGAAGGGTTAACCAGCACACCCAGGCACCCAGCTGGTCCGTGGGATGCCAGGATTTGAGCTCAGGGGTTTGGCCTCAGAGCCACCTTTATTTCAGCCCCATCTCCCCACTAGATCCTGAGTTCCACGAAGAGGGAGATGGCACCTGTCTCGTTCGCCTCTACACCTTAGTTCCTAATGGAAGCCAAACACACAGGAGAGGCTCAGTAAGTGTTTGTTAAGTGAATAAATGTACTCAAAACCTGAACCTTGCTGGGTGTGAGAGCAGGAAAGGCGGGTCCAAGGCAGAGGGTCAGGGCTGAGTGGATTTGCTGTGTGTTTTGTGGACAGAGTCTGGATGGCTGGAGTGCGTGAGGGGCCAGGCAGCATGGTGCTGGGGGTGGGTTGTGGCTCTTGTAGAATTAAATGAAAGCTGCTCTGGTTAGTGAAGGGAAGCTCATTTCTGCAGAATGGAGAAATTATTGCCATTGAAGGCAGTGAGTGCTGCGGCCCACTTGGTATCGTTTCTTATTTTCCAAAATTTTTAGCTTTGGAAAGTGTAGTCCATAATAGCCAGCTAACCAAAAATGGAAGAAAACTCTAGACATTTTTCACATCTTCTTAGAGAATCTTGCACTCCAAGTGAGTGGGGGTGTGTGTGTGTGCGTGCGTGCGCGCATGAGCACACACATGCAGACGAGTGTCTCCACCAAAGTGCCTCAGCACTTTGAATTTTCTGCAGTGACTGCTACTCTTTTTCACTGTAGAAATCTATTTCCTTTTGAAAAATTAAATGGTATAAACAAAACAGAAGGCAGAAAGATAAAGTAAAATTCAGTTGAAAATGCACCACCCAGAACTAACTGGTTGATAATTTGGTGAACATCCTTCCAACATTTGTGTGTGTGTAAAATATAATTTTACAGAGAGAAAAATACTGTAAATACTGTTTTGCAATCCGCCTTTCTTTCCTTCTCCCCGAAGCCACCCCCCGACCCCAGTACATGGTTGTTTGTTCTAGTGGTGGGTTCTTCTAGTTGTGGCGTGTGGGACGCTGCCTCAGCGTGGCTTGATGAGCTGTGCTAGGTCCATGCCCAGGATCTGAACTGGTGAAATCCAGGGCCACCGCAGTGGAGCACATGAACTTAACCACTCGGCCACAGGGCCGGCGCCTGCAATCTGCTTTCCCCCCATTTAATATACTGTGGAAATCTTTCCAAGTCAATGAATATGGTGCTGCATCGTTCTTTTTAATGGCTCTATAGGACTCTATTGTATGGCTGTTTAATGATTAATTTAACCCGTCCCTTATGATGTGCATTTATCCACATTCATACTGCACTATAATTATCCGTTTAATGATCTGTCTCTCCCTGTAGGCTGTGAGCTCATTGAAAGCAGGGATATTTCTGAACCCATGAGCATCCAATAGGTGTCCAATAAGTTTTGGACAGGTAGATGAGTGAGTGAGAAGGAGAGGAAGAGGCTTTGTTTTGTCATTGCTGTGGTTTGTGTCTGGCTAAACCTGTGTTCTGAATGATAGCCTATGAACCCAGGGCTGGTGAGGACATTTTAGAGATTACACAGCTGGATGTTCACTGTTCTTTTCGTGTCATGAATTTAAACCCTGCTGCCACAAGGAAGTATTTCTGACACCAATCGGATTAAATTCTGATCTTCTTAGAAGGAAAGTCCTTGGTTCCTTAACCCTGTGGGTTACTTTCCATGCAGTTACGTCCTCTCCTTGGCTCATCTCTTCCAAAGCTTCATTGGCTGCCCAGGAGAGATGCCTCTTACAGGAATTGGAATTGGAACAGGAATTGGCTTTTCAAGGGGAGTTGGGGGGCAGTGTCAGGGGCAATGGCTCCCCTCTTATCTAGAGTTATGACCTGGATATCTTAGCCCCATTCCAGGGGGACAGAATGTGCTGAGAAATAAAGATGAAAAAACAGAACCTCCAAGATCCTTAACTAAAAATAAAGTTAAAATTCTAGATGATTGCTTTTGGGGGGAGGGCAAGACATTGTTCGGTTGCAGTTCTTAACCTGGGGTCACCAATAGGGGGCAGAGGGATTCCTTCCCCCATCTACTAATTCCTTGAAATAGTATGCAGGACTTTGTATTATATGCATATATACATTAGATAGAATATCTATTAAGTGATACATGTGCATATATATTATATTTGTATTACAATTTTTAAGTATATGTATTCTGGGCTAGGAGTCTATAGCTCTTGTCAGGTTCTCACAAGGTTTTGCAACCTCAAGTAGATTTAGAACCTCTATTTTGGGGAAAAAATAGTTTAAGTACATGAACCTCACTTTTCTTAGCTGTAAAATGGAGCAATAGCTCCTACCTTGCAGAGTTGTGTGAAGATTGGTAAAATAAGGTATGTAAAGTGCCTGGCTTGGGTGCGCAGTCAATGGCCACTACTACTGATGCTCGCAGGGTAACAGAGCATGACCTCTCTGCTCACGCGTGACTGTGCATTGAACGATCGTTGTGCACATGTGGAATGAGCTGGGACCAGAAATATGCTTTAGCAGCCTTGCTCTGAGTGAGTGGTGATCCCATGGACCAGAGAGAGAGAGAGAGCAGGGCTGAAAGACCAGTTAGGAGCTATCTCCTTGTCTGGGCTTGAGGTTGGCAGTGCTGGGCTGGAGGAAGAGAGAAGCTAGCAGGAAAGACTCACTAGGCCTTGGTGACCAGGAGCAGAATTGAGAGAGGAGTTACAAGAATTTTGAGGGTCTGGTTCCCTCTGGGGAGAATGAAAATTTTGTTAAAAGACACAGAAAGGGGGTGGTAGCGGGGAAGAAGTCAGGTATGCAGGAAGGGGCCAGTTTACCCATATTGAATCTGAGGAGAGGTGGGCCATGTGAATGGAAATATCAGCAGGAAGTATGGGTGATGGAGATACAATCACTCTGGATCCCTTTAGGTCTTTATTTGCATGTGTTGCAGTTTATGGAGCTTTTTGGATTTTGCTTGAAAGAAGGGAGCTGACTTCGGCTGGAGGGAGAGTCTGGAGCAGAGTGAGAAGGGGATGACAAGGGTGGTCGAGGGGATGCTTTAGTGGCCCAGGCCAGTCCCTAAATTCGATGGTGAGAGGGCTTAGGGAGGGGAGCTGAAGTTGCTGTCTTCACAACAGCATGAGCATAAGCCGTGGGTATGGTGGTGCTGGAGGATGCTCTGGTGCCCACATGACAGAGTGATGTAAGGTCAGGGAGAAGGCGTTCTCCCATGCGGGTGTGGAAGGTGGGTGGCTCTGTAAGCACTGGGGGCATCAGGAGAGAGCTCGTTGGGCGTGGATTTTGGCATGGATGTTGGCATGGATCAGTGTGTTCGTGATGGGCATTGTCAGAAGCAACAGGGGTGAGGCTTTCTTGTTGCAACATGAGAGGACATTGATAAGGCAGCGGAGGGATGTGGTGGATCCTACACAGTGGCCACAGGAGATAGGTTTATAAGCCTGCAAGGGACACTCTTTGGGTACTGTTAGGAGATGGAGGATCTCCAAGGACTGGGGACTTTGTAAGTGGGTGAGGCAAGAATAAGGAATCTGAGTTTTTAAGACCCATGTACCTTCCTTTCCATCTACAGGCTGGAGAGGCCAGGAGATTTTTGGATAATGACAGTAGATATCTGAATGTTGAATTCAGGGAAACTCAACTCAAGAGTTTGGGGACTCACGTGTTAACATTGTTCCTTTTTCCCAGCTTTTGGTATCAGTTAGTCCTTTTGGAACTGCTCTCTCCCTTAGCAAGAATCTGCACCTTGGAGCTGTGTCCTGTCAGGCAAGGCCAGCGAATCAATCTGATTAGCCTCCCAGGCTTTCTGTGCCCACGGATGCAGACTCCTCTCTTGGGGCTTCATTGCCTCACAGTCTTCCTCAGGTATGTGTGTTCCCCTGGAATGTGGTTCTGTGGGTAGAAATGTCTGGAAGCCCTCTGTTGAGAAGGGGCCACTCATTTCCCAGCCCACCATGTGAGGCTTGAGCTCCAAAAGGCCTACTGGGCAGAGGTGTCCCGTCAGCTCTGAAATCCACTGATTCTGTTTACACTGTGGTCAACTCTCAGCAACTCAGGGGCTGAACACACAGCCTGGGGGCTGGATCCTTAGGGGCTGGATCCTCCCCTTCACTCTCTTGAAGCTCACGTCTTCTGCTGCCCCCCACCCAGAGGGATAACTTCACCTTTCCATTATCTTTAGTAAATACCCCCTACTCTCCCCAAGGAAGAATAAAATGTGAGGAGAGGAGGGGGATACCTGTCCCATGTGGGCAGGTTTCTTAGCCTTTAGGCCAGAGATTCATTGTGGGGTGGCTGCAGGACTCACCTCCTTTTCCAGGTCTCACATCTCTTTTTGACAACACTGCCCTCAGCGCCCAGTGTCTGATGGGGCTCTCACCCCTGTCTTCCATTCTTGCTGGGCAGTCAGTCCTTCCTGCTCCCACCCTTCTCACCTTCAAACTGATGCCTCCCCTTCTCCCCAGCATTGCTGTGGGGCCCTGTGCTTTGCTGGGTGACAAGGAGTGCTTGTGTGAACACCTCCTCCTGTAACATCTGTTAGTGTTTCTGCATCTTTCTGAAGTCTCTTTACATTAAGTGCCTCCTCTTGAGGTAACAAGTTCCACATGCACAGTGACCACAAAACCTTTCTACTTCGACCATTTTTTGATGGAAATCTTTAAAAGTTGGATTATAAACTTTCTTGCCTTATAATTAGAGTGTCGATATTATTATTAGGAATAATTTTTATTAATCCTATTATGAGATATATGTATCCCTCATCCCCAAAGCTGTGTCCCATCTAGCTGGACCTGCGAGTTCTGTGCCTGCTCTTTTTCAGTCTCCTTTCTTACTAGCAGGCATTTGACTGTCACCGCTATGCTTTGGCATCTCATTTTTCCTTTTTTTACTCTTTCAAAAATGTTAATATTTTCCCAACTGTAATAAACATGTTTATGTAGAAAATTAGGAACATACAAACAAATATGAAGAAGAAAATTCAAACAAGTATGAAGAAGAGCATTTTGCTTTTTCTATCCAGTCCTCCCTCCTTCTCTCTCCTTCCTCTTTTCATGTGTGTTTGAAAACCCAATCACACTGAATATATATACACATATGTGTACATATATATTCAGTATGATTGAATTTTTTATAAAATGATAGATAGTATTTTATCATAAGATATAAAATTTTAATTTCCTGCCTCTTATGATTTAACACTTGAATAATTTGCATTTTTTAAACTCATTAATTGTATGGTGAATATTTTTGAGTACATTTATCCTCATTTTAATTTTTTTTAAAGGATAGATTCTCAGACATGACCTTAGTAGATCAGATTGTAGAATTTTCTTTTAAGCTTTTGATATATATGGCCGAATTTCTTTGACTGACAATACTAATTGTTGGTGATGGAAAAACTGGAATGCTTTATATTGCTTGTGAGAATGTAAAATGGTACAACCTCTTTAGAAAATAGTTTGGTGGTTTCTTAAAAAGTTATACATGCACCTACCACCTAACCCAGCCATTCCATTCCTAGGTATTTCCTCAAGAAAAAACGAAATACATGTCTGCACAAAGACTTGTTCACAAATGTTAATGGTAGCTTTATGTATAATAGACAAAATTTGGAAATAATCCAAGTCCTCTCAACTGGAAAATGGATTAAAAAATTGTAGTATATCCATACAATGGAAATCTACTCAGAAATAAAAAGAAATAAACTATTTATACCTGCAACAACATGGATAAATCTTAAACCACTATGCTGAGTCAAAGACGCCAGCCAAAAAAAAGAGCACGTACTGTATGATTCCATTTATATAAAATTCTTAAAAGTGCAAACTGATCTGTAGTGACAGAAAGCATGTCAACAATTGCCTGGGAATGGGGGGTTGTGGCGAGAAGTGGTGGGGAGGGTTTCCAAAGGGACACAAGGAAACTTTTGGGGGGGTATGTGTATGTTTGCTACCCTGATTGTGATGATGGTTTCACAGGTGTACTTATATGCCAAAATTTATCAATAGTACACTTCAAATGTGTGTAGTTTATTGTATGTCAATTAAACCTCAATAAAGCTATTTTTTAAATAAGATCTTGTTACATATGGCCAAATTTCTTGCTAGGAACACAGTACCAGTTTACACTTCAACTAGAAGTGTGTTGATGCCCTTCTCCCTAGATTCTTGACACAATTAAGTATTAAAATTTTGAAGCATGTCTGACCGGTTGGATAGGTAAAAAATGATATCTAATTGTTTTATTTTGTACATGTTTGATTTCTGGTGAGTTTGGACTTTAAAAATTGTTTCTTGGTCATTTGTACTTCTGTGCATTTTTTGTTCATGGCTTTTATTACTCTGGAATTCTCTGCTCTAGCTTATACATTAAGACCTATATATAAACATTTATATATTATGGTTATTAACTCTTTTGCTTATTTTCATTTCATATACTTTTTCCCCAGTTTGTGATTTTAATTTTTATAGAGAATTTTTGACACATAGTAGTTTAAGAAGTGTTATGGTCAAATCAATTGAGTGTTTCCTTTATGTTTTCCCACTTTCATCATTTGCAACCTTTAATTCTGAAAAAATGGGTACTCAAGCTTCTTAAGATTTCTTATTAAACAAGAGTCTCTGAGGCTGTAGTGTGGGCCTGTGAAATTTTTCTACACAGTAATGTATGTGAGCTCGGTGACAGCTGTTCCAGGCCTTGGAGGTCATTCCTTTCCAAGTTTATTGTGTTGAAGAACTCTTCTTAAGGCAAAAAAAAAAAAAAAAACAAACCTGTGGACCCCCATATGAAAGTGATTATACTTTTAGGGTATACTGATGGAGAATATATAATGACCCCAAACTACACATTCAGTTACTTTTAAATATGAATTTGCCTTGTATTAATTGCCACAGCATTTACACACGTTTAAGAAACAGTGCACCTATGTGTGAAGCATGTATTCTGTCTACAGACAAAGTTAGTATGCTAACATTGGTGATGCCTGATCCCTTGTAAGAATTTTAAGGTCCCCCACGTTTGGGAACCCCCACTGGGAACCACATCTTAGTAAGTGGAGCAGAGCCTCAGACCTTTTACTTGTGCTGAAACGTGCACCTTCCTCTAAACTGTCTTTAGCTGGGAAGGGTGAAGATGTGGGCTTGGGGCTTCTGGGAAGCCTGAATTTGGGACAAGTGGGAGCATAAGTAAGCTTTAAAGAATTTTTGTCTTCAACCCACCTTTTTCAATTTGGAAGGAATATCTATCTTATTCAAGTGTCCTTGGAGTGTGTGAAGAAGACATTAACCATTTTGTTTCCAATGGAAGTGTCTTTATTGTGGCTTTTCCTGGTCCCTTTGGCATTTTCTCTCGGGGAACTCGGGGCATGCCTGTTTAGAGGAGGTGAAGTATATGAAGCGCCTAGCACAGGGCCTGGCCCACAGGTCGTGTTCCACTGCTCTGTTCTTCTCCTTCCCCTCCTGTTTGATAGCAGGTTCCAAGCTCACTTGCAAATGTAGCACTGATCCCACAGCAAATATGTTTTGGCTTAGCGATGAGTCCACTCGAAAGAAGGGGGAGAATTATTTAAATTATTGAAACACCTTAATCCATGAGCTCACATAAATGTTGTTTTGAACCAATAGTTTTATGCACTTCGGCTTCTGTGTTCCATCTTACAGGTGGTTAATGTGTCTTGCTGTCACATACTTAAAAAATTCAGGCTTTTGAAACTTTCTTTTGTGTGAAACTTGCTATGGAGTATTGGATTCCTTGGTTCATTTAAAAAAAAAGCCCTTTATCAAAATGTTAAGCTTGGTTAATTTGCATAAAATATTTCCTCTGCAATTTACTCTCTATTACTTTTGAAACGCAAATTGCCTCTGCGGCAGTGTGGGGTGGTTGTAATGGCACACAAGCTATTAGAGCTTTCGATTCTGGGGATGAACAAGTCTCAGGTTTGAAGCTCAAGGAAATAAATTGGAATCTTGCCTCGCCTCACTCCCGTGGGTGATCTGAGCTCATCCGAAGAAGAAAAGAAAGCAGAGGCGGCAAGAAGGGGTTCAAAGGCCTGGGTTATGAATGTAGAGCGTGTGGTTGGAAGCTGGGGTGGCTGTGTGCTCTCTCATGTGTACTCAGGGAGTGGAGGGAGGGAGGAAGGAAAGCCTTGGGGAGTCTCCAGGAAGAGCTCAGTGACAGCAAATCTAATGGGCATACACAGCCAGGTTCTTCTGCCTACAACAGCTCTCATGCCATCATTCCTCTGCTTCTTTACTGCCTCCCCACCAGCTCAGAAGCAACTCCACCTTCAAACAGGGAATCAGAGTAGCTGGTGGATGTCAGTGCTGAAGGAAATAAACAAGCTTCAGCAGGCCCAGCAGGCTGCTGGGAAACCAGAGGCCTAGAGACTTTCCTGGGGACAGGGACCATGAGAGTCCTGCCTTTGCCCAGAGACACCTTCCTTGTTACCTCTTAACACCTCCTGTGCAGGGCAGTAGAGTGAAGCCTTTTTGCACTTAGTAACAATCTCCCTTTAAGGCAAAGCTACTCAGCCTGAAAAACACTGACATTCACCAACAGCAGATGGGCAGCCCAGGCTGCAATTAGGCAGCTGCTGGCAACTCACACTCACTTTTCTTAGAAATGCGGAGACTCACAGAAAAAAGCGAGAGCTTCCTTCTTGGGGAGGGGTCTTCCCTTTGCACAAGAAGTTCCTTCCCTGACTCACCCTAGCCTTTTCTCTGAAAGCTCAGAAAGAGCTGATGTTAGTAAGAGCAAATGAATGTATTCAGTGAAAGGTGGGGTTTGTGTGGAAGGAGATGGGGTTATATTTAGACCTGTGTAATTAAAGATCCATTTATGTCTGAGCATCCTTAAACAGACAAATATAAAACTCATGAATACCAAATTCTATTTGGGTAACTGGCTGGAAGCACACACACACACACATACATACTCTCAGCCTGTCTCTGTCTATTCAAGTAGAAAAAAAAGCCACCATCAGTCTCGACTGAGGTCTAATGAATTCTGAGCCTCACTACTTAGGGATACAATAAAGATCCCTAAGTATTTTTGGCTCTTTCTCCTCTCTATGATTTTGAAAGTCTGATTCTCACTGAAGCATGAAACCCAAGATTATTCTAGATTGATACTGACAAGGAAGAGACCAACATTTCTTCTGAATTGCTTTTCCCTTGGGACCCAAGTAGATGTGATGTTTGAAACTTAAAAAAAAGAAGTCAATGATTTGTACCTGTGATATAATAAAAATTATGTTTGCTCTCTGTCCCTGGTTCTGGCAGAGAGCTCTTAAAACCCTTGGAATTTCCTGAGTGATATGAGTGTCTTTTGTTATTCATAACGAACCCTTTCAACCATACTGAGTTTACGCTAGTGAGATGACTATTGGTGGGCCCCTAGATAACTTCAGGATGGGGGCTGACAGTCGGAGGAACCAACCGTGTGATTAGAGAGTTGGAACTTTCAGCCTGTCCCCTGACCCATGTGTATGTAGGGCAGGAGGGCTGGAGGTTGAGTTTAACCACCAATGGCCAGTGATTTAATCTGGCATGCCTACTTAGTGAAATCTCCATAAAAACTCCTGCCAAGAGGATTCAGAAAGCTTCTGGGTTGGTAAACACATTGAGGTGCTGGGAGGGTGGTGTGCCCAGAGAGGGCATGGAGGCTCTGTGCCCCGCATTCCCATCCTTGCCATATATGTCTCTTCCATTTGGCTGTTCCTGAGTTGTATCCTTTCTAATAAACCAGTACCAGTAAGTAAAGTGCTTTCCTGGGCTCTGTGAGTTGTTCTAGTGAATTATCAAAACTGAGGAGGGGTCATGAGAACCCCTAGTTTAGAGCTGATTGGTCAGAAGTACACATGGTCTGGGACTTGCGGCTGGCATCTAAAGTGGGGTTGTCCTGTGGGATTGAGCCCTTTAACTTGTGGGAGCTGAGGCTAACTCCAAGTAGTTGGTGTCAGAAGCGAATTGAATTATAGGAAACCTAGTTGGTGTCTGGAGGATTGGTTGGTGTAAGAAAAAAACCCCATACATTTGGTGTCAGAAGTGCAGTGAGTAAAAACAGATCAGCACTGATTGAAAAACAATTTGTTTTTCACTTAAAAATACTTCAAAAAGAAGAAAAAACATAAATTCCAAATCTTTCAAAAGCCCAGTCAGCCTAGAAAAGGAGAACATTTCCATTTTCAATAACTTAGTGGTACTGCTAGCTGACTTTCTCCATCCAATATCACATCAGAGATAATCATGTGAAATTACTGCAGTCATGTTCTTTCCCAAAAAAGAGAGACCAAGACATCTTTGGATTTCAAATCCACTGGAATTTAACTGCTATATCCTTGCTGATACTGTCACTGCTGTATCCTAATCCAGCAGAGGCCCCTCTCTCCTCCTGCCTCTCTTCTCTGAATGCCCCCAACATGGGGACATGTTTCACACAACTCTATCCTATCCCATCTGGTGTTCATACCTGTGTGATGCAGCATCTCAAGGAGAGAGACCAGCCAGGGGAATCGTGAGGCTGGATGTCATTCTGAACCACAGAAGGGGCTTCATGGGAGAGTAGGAGCCCCAGGGGTCACGGGAGCAAGTGGCCATCTTCTCCTAGAGTTTTCTTAGCAAGGACTTGGGTAAAGGTAGAGAGGGTCTGCTCATCAGTTTGTGGATGGCAGAGATGGGAGGAATGACTAAATGTTGAATGACAGATTCAGGAGTCAAAGAGATCCAGACTGGATGGAGCCAAAGCCTGGAATCTAACGAGGTAAAATTGAAGGGGGTTAAGGGAAAGCTTGAAATACCAAGGGCACCAACAGGGTGTGGAGAAGGAAGGGCCTGGCCTCTGTGGATGGAATTGGGATGTTAGCCAATTGTGAGTGCATTCTGAGTCAATGGTAGGATGTGGGATTCAGGAAAGCAAAGTGATCTTTAGCAGTGTTATTAGAGGTATGATGGCTGGAGTGAAGGAGCTGATAGGCTTCTGTCTTGTGGCCTGGTCACACTGGGGAATACTACTCAGGTCAGGACCCCCACTGAGAACTATTCAGACAACGGAGGTGTGAGAGGAGGCCTCCCATGGAGGAAATGGAGACTATACCAACAAGAAGAAGATCCAGAGAAGAGAAGAGTTACTGTATTTCTTAAAGTACTTGCAGGACTGACCTGTGACAGAGAGACTCGACTTGTTCTGGGTGGCCTAATGCAGGGGTTGGCAAACTAAGGTCTGCTGGCCACTTTTGTAAATAAAGTTTCGTTGGAAGCAGCCACACCTATTCCTTTATCTATTGCTTATGGCTGCTTTTGTGTTCCAATAGCAGAGTTGAATGGTTTCTAGGGAGACTGTATGGTCCATGATCTGGTCCTTTCCAAAAAAAAAAGTGTGCTGACCTCTGGTCTACGGTATGAGAATAAGATCTAATTTGAATGATTTGATGGTGAACATTTTAAGAAGAAATATTTTTACATGATAAAGGGAAGAAAAGTTAAATTTAAGGTATTAATTGATGGTAAGAGTCGGATTACCTTCTTGGTGGGATTCATTTAGAAGTGATTCAGGCATTAGTGGGTATTTGGACTGGGGTGGCCCTTGACCCCTTTCCAATTTTGAAAGTGTCTGATTTACTGCCTTGAAGCATCACTTCAATTACTTCTGGGTTTATTTTCTGGCATATTTCAAATATGCCTCACCTGTACCCTTCTCTTCACTACTCCCTGTCTTGTGCACAGGGCCCACACCTTACTGCTCTGTAGCTCCTGCTAGGGCTAACAGAAGTCTGCCCTGGACTCTCTCCAAGTGTGTTTATAATGGGAGTTCCAAGAGCGCTTCCTTTTAGGAGAGTTCCACCTGCAGAGATGTCCAAAGGCAGGCGTTTCAAGGGCAGTAGCCTAAGAAAAATCTAGGGAGGTGGCATGGATTAAAAATAGTAAAGGCTTTGGCGCAAGGCAGTCTTGGGATTGAATCTCAGCTCTACCCTTTACTATGATTTTGGAAAAGCGTCATTCATTCATTTGCTCATTCATTCATTCAATGTATATTGAGTACCTACTGTGTGCCAGGCACTATTTAAGGCACTTATAACATAGCAGTGAACAAAGGAGTGAACATGTCTGCCATCCTGGAGCTTTTAGTCTTTTGGAGGAGACAGATAATAAATAGTAAACATGATAAATATAGAAATTATAGCCTATATTAGAAGATGATAAGTGCTATAGAAATATAAGCAGGGCAGGGTAAGTGTATTTGTGAACTGGCACTTGCAAACTTAAAAACAATGGTCAGGATAGGCCTCATTGAGAAAGTGAAATGTCATACAGACTGGAAGGATGTGAAGGAATCGCCATGCAGACCTCTGCAGAAGGTGAGGCCCTGTGGTGGGAGGGTCCCTGTTGTGTTCAAGGAAGAGCAGGGGGCCAGTGTGGCTGGAGTGGAGATTGGGGAGAGAGAGCAGGAGGGGAGGGCGTCAGAGACGTGACTGGGTGGAGAGGCGGGGAGCGCATCATCCAGGGCTTTTGTAGAGACTTTGGCTTTGCTCTGAGGGACGTGGGAAGCCACGGTAGGAACTTCCTTCACAAGCACAGGAGTGATGGGATCTAACTTGTGATCTAAAAGTATCCTCTGGCTGACAGTTGAGATTAGATTATAGGGGGATGTACTAGTTTCCTGTGGCTGCCACAACAAGCTACCACATGCTGGGTGCTTTAAAACAACAGGAATGCATTCTCGCACAGTTCTGGAATCAAGGTGTTGACAGGGCTGCGTGTCCTCTGGGATTCCAGAGGAGTATCTGTTCTTTGCCTCTTCCGGCTTCGGGGGGCTCCAGGCGTTCCCTGACTTGTGGCTGCACTTCTCCAGTCTCTGCCTTTGTCTTCAAATAGCCTTCTCTTCTCTCTCTCTCAAATCTCCCTCTGCATTATTCTTACGAGGACATTTGTCATTGGATTTAGGGCCTAGCTGGATAATCCAGGATGATCTCATTTAGAGATCCTTAACTCAATTATACCTGGAAAGACTCCTTTTCCACATAAGGTCACATTCACAGGTTCTGGTGATTAGGACACAGACACATCTTTTGGGTGGCTCTTCAACCCACTGCTGGGGCAAGGGCAGAAGCAGGGAGACTGGTCAGGAGGTTACCACAGCAAACCAAGCAGTAGCTAACGGCTTAGGCCAGAGTGGTACCAGGAGGAGTGGTGAAAAGCCAAGAAGACTGGACGACAGATGGGACGCGGGTGTGAGAGAAGGAGAGGAGTCAGGATGACTTCAAGTTCTTCGTGGGAAAAGTTGATGAGATGGGATCACCTTCCACTGGGTTGGGGAAGGCTGGCAGTGGAGCAGGTTTTGTTTGTTTGGTTGATTAGCTGTTTCAATATTTTTTGGTGGGGGCAGATCTGAGTTCCATTTTTGATGTATAAGTTTGAAGAGTCTGTTGGACATATTTATATGGATATATGAAGCAGGCAGCGGTAGCTACAGTCTGGAACTGAGGGGAGGCATCTAGACTGGAGACATGAATTTGGGAATTGTCAGTGTGTGGAAGGTGTCTAAAACCATGAGACAGTTTCTGAATCTCAAAGAATAAGGATCCAACTATGTGGAAGATTGTCTGGAATCCAGTGTGTCTATAAAGGATGATTTTGTGGTGCAAGGGATGAGACACCTGAGTCCTTGTTACTCCTGGGAGCAGCTGCATTGGCATCACCTGGGAGCTTGCTAGAAATGCGGAATCTCAGAGCCCACCCTCACCCACAGACTCAGAACCTATGTTTTATAAGATCCCAGGTGATTTGAGTGCACTTTGAAGTTTGAGAAGCACTGGTCTCTTCTGTGTAATTCCTGACTTCACTTTAGCTGTTTCTGGCATGGGCTTAATTTAGATTTTCTGGGAACACTCAACATGCCTGCTGGAATGAAACAAACAATCAGGGACTGTTCTACAGGAAAGGGCCAACCTTCTGTTCTGGTGACGTTTGCACCCTTCCTCATTACATTCTGAAAAGCATCCCTCGTGGTCCAGTAAGGTGCATCAGCTTCAAGGGAAAGCAGGTGTGTGGAGGCGAGAAGTGACTCTGACTCCTTAGTACCGGTCTTTTCATGGCAAGGATTCCTCGTACTAGTTTTTCTCTTCCTCCAGTCCCCTTTCTCCACCTCCCCACACAACAATTACCACCTTCACAGTCCTTAAGGATCTGCGGTCCCTCAGGTGAGTGGAGTAATTTTCTTAACAGACAAAATGTGATTTCTTTAAACACCTTAAAACCTGTATTTTAAAGATTTTTATTTTTTCCTTTTTCTCCCCAAAGCCCCCTGGTACATAGTTGTGTATTCTTCGTTGTGGGTTCTTCTAGTTGTGGTATGTGGGACGCTGCCTCAGCGTGGTCTGACGAGCAGTGCCATGTCCGCGCCCAGGATTCGAACCAACGAAACACTGGGCCGCCTGCAGCAGAGCGCGCGAACTTAACCACTCGGCCACGGGGCCAGCCCCCTTAAAACCTGTATTTTAGAAGCTGGGTTTACCTTTTTCCCCCCATAGATCAGGGGTGTGTGCCAGAATACTCCATAAATCCTTGTGTGTGGAGGTGAATGGACTTATTGTAGATGTTCTCTTCTGAGAGGCCGGCTTACAGCCTGAGGACAGAGGTACTGAAGTAATTCATTTTAACCCATGATTTAAGAAATCTGCTTTCAAATATTTGATTTATGGGGACTTTTAATAGGTATTTCTTGCTTTATGTAGTAGACCCATTTTAGAAGACTTCTCCTTACCTATAACTTCAGGAAGTTAAGCCATATTTCCCCCATTAACCTCTGATCATTTCAGAGACACTTTGCCCTCATTTCTGAGTAAGGCACAAGCAGAACTCATCCTAGCTGCCATCTGTTAGATCAATAAAGACTAAGAAAAATAAAAGTTTTCAATTTTACTTTCACTTATTCCTTCTTTAATGCTCTTCCTTTCTTTATGTAGATAGGAATTTCTGGTCTATATCATTTTCCTTCTCTTTGGGGAACTTCTTTTAACATTTCTGCAAGGCAGGTCTACTGCTAATAAATTCTCAATATTTGTTTGTTTGAGAAAGTCTTTATTTCTCCTTCACTTTTGAAGGATAATTTAGTAAAATACAGAATTCCAGGTTGGTGCTTTTTTTTCTCTAAACACTAAATATTCACTCCATTCTCTTCTTGTGTGAATGGTTTCTCAGAAGTCAGTTTTAATTCCTCTTTCTTTTTCCTCTTTATTTAATTCTTCCTATCTTTGTTCCTCTATAGGTAGGGTATTATTTTCCTCTGGCTTCTTTCAAGATTTTTTTCTTTATCTTTGATTTTCTTCAGTTTGAATACCATACACTTAGGTATAGTTTTTTTGGCATTATACTGCTTGGTTGTCTCTGAGCTGGATTTGTGGTTTGGTGTCTGACATCAATTTGAGGCACAGTATCGGTCATTTTTGGTTCACATATTGCTTCTGTTCCTTTCTCTCTCTATTTTCCTTTTGACATTCCCCATTACATGCCTTCTGTAGTTGTCCTACAGTTCTTGGATATTCTATTCCAGTTTTTCAGTCTTTTTTGCCTTTTTCAGTTTTGGAAGTTTCTATTGACATATCCTCGAGTTCAAAGAGTCTTTCCTTAGTTGAATTCTGTCTACTAATAGCCCATGAGGGGAATTCTTACATGAAAGGAACATTACAGTGTTTTTGATCTCTAGCATCTCTTTTTGATTCTTTCTTAGAATTTCCATCTCTCTGCTTACATTGCCCATCTGTTCTTGTATGTTGTTTGCTTTTTCCATTACAGCCCTTAGCATGTAAATCATAGTTTTTGAAAACTCTTGGCCTGATAACTTCAACATGTCTCCCATATCTGACTTGGTTCTAATACTTGTTCTGTCTCTTCAAACTGTGTTTTTTGCATCATAGTATGCCATGTAATCTTTTTCTGATAGCAGGACATCATGTACTGGGTAAAATGAACCATGATGAATAGGCCTTTATTGGTGGGGTGGTAAGGTGTCTGGGAGGAGAAGTATTCTACAGTCCTATGATTAGGTCATATCTTTTCATAAACTTCTGTCTCTGGACTGTGAACTTCACAATGTTTCTTAGAATTTTTTCCTCCTTATGTGAGACAGGATGGCTAAAGGGGCTGAGTTGTGTATTTCCTTTCTCCCACGTGGAAGATTGGAGCAGGTTGGAGTTGGGTATTTCCCTCCCCCAGGTCTGTTGGGCTCTGATAAAACCCCAGTTAGTTAGGCTCTGGTAAAATATTTTCTCTTGTGGGGAGGCCTTGTTAAAAAGAATAGAATGCTCTGCTGTATTTCAAAATGGCTACTTCCCCTCTCCCCCTGCTGGAGGCATGAGAGGAGTTTTCTCTCACCTTCACTATGAGAGCCAAGTAGGGCTCCTGCAGGTAAAACTCACAAATGTGAGCACCTCCCTATGTCTGGGCTCCCCTGGAGTTTTTAGCTCTCAAACTTGTCCACAATGACCCTTCAGTAATTCGTCAATTACAGTTCAGGTTTTCCTATCCCAACACTGGTTCCTGCAGTGATTTCTGTCTGTGGGTTTCTACTCTGGTAAGTTGTGATTTTCTATATCTGCCTGTGTGTCTCTACAATTTGCGGGGCATCAGTTTGCCCCGTGACCTCGCTTCTTGGACAGATCTAAGAAGAGTTGTTGGCAGTTTGTTCAGCTTTTTACTTGTTGTTAGGAGTGGTGACTCTCAACTCCTTACATGCCAGACCCCAAACTGGAAGTCAGACGAGGGCCTTACAATGAGTACGGTTCTAGGAAAACCAGGATGGTTAGTCACCCTGCTTGGGAGTAAAGAGACCTGGGGTCTTGTTTCGGCTCTGGTGAACTCCTCAGGCACAGTGTGCAATATCTTGGAGCTCAGTTGCCTCTTGTGTGAAATAAGAGAGGGTTGACTGTGGGCTTCCCTCCAGGTACTTTTTCAGTTCATAGGATCTGATTTTCTTTATGCTGGGTGTTCTTATGGCAAGAAACTTCTGGACTTAAACTAATGCTGTCTCCTTGCTAGCAGATGAATCCTAAATTATCTTGTTAAGCATCATTTTTTTTTTTTTTGAATGGAATAATCTTGGTTTGGAAGGCACAGTGACCCTTTGCTCTCAGAGAAAGGGCTTCCCTGCTGCTTTCACCCATTAGGATGTTTGTCACATAGCAGAGTTTTCTCCCTTTGATGCCATCTATTTGAAAGCAGAACAATCCTTGTTAAGGATAGACTTGGGTATTCTGACCCTTTTGGTTGAATTTGACTTAAATTCAGAGCAGAAGTAGGAGTGAGGTGGGGGCATGGTGTGAAGGTCTGGCTCAGCTTGTGAGCCTAGGACACAAGTCTTATAGGATGGCCCCTAGTTTGTTTCTTTCCGAATACCTTCCAGTCCCCCTTCTCCAATTATTCCATGGTCCCTGATTTGCCCAGCAACATAATCAGAAACATTAAGCACATCATTATCTTTCAAAGTCCACAGCACAGAAATAGCTAAGACAATTTTTATGAAATTGTAATGTGCCCACTTGAACACAAACCCTAATTTCCTGAAGTCTAGCTCTAGTTTGAAGAATTGCCTGATTTATTTTAAAATTGAATTTTTCTGTCAGAGAAGCTGCCAATACTTACTGCCAGCATTGTTATTTTTCTTTACATATTTTAGTCTTAGCTCTTGAATATAAAAAGCTCTCTCTCTCCTTCCCTTCCAAGAGTTGAATTTCAACTGTGTGACCAGATTGTGCAATTTTGCATGGATTTAAGGCTTATAAGGGAAGTGGAAGGTGCTGCTGGCTCTTCTTGCAAATGACAGATTTTCCAGTGACAAGTAGACATAGGGAGAGATTGAACAATTCTAAAAAGTAGAAAGGAGCTTGAGAGATCTCCTGCTCCAACTCTCTGTCCACTGGCGGGACTGTATTCAAGCTATTCCAGATAGAAAAGGGGGTGCTACAGTGTCTTTTGGGAATCATTCATTCTCAAGAGGGTTTCGTAGAAACTCTTTAATTTTGAGCCAATTCAGTCAACAACCATAGAGGACAACACTATGTGACAGGGATGGTTTCAAGTACTTGGGATACAGCAGTGAGCAAGGCAGGGGAGTAAATAAGAAAATCTGGGGTCCATGCTATCACATGTGATGGTGAGGACATGTGGTAGAGAGGCCTAGGGGTTGATACAACTTGAGAGGGAATGGGCAAGGAAGGGTTGGGTTAGGTAAGTGGTGATATTTAAGATGAGATCTAGATGACAATCATTTAGATTCTATCCTGTAGATAACTGGGAACCAGCAAAGGTTCTCAAATGGATGACCATAGTACAGTGTACTCAATAATCTATTACCACACCTAGATAAACATATATGTCTTATTTTCTTAAAAGAAACTCTGTGAGGTAACCGTATTTCCCATTTCACACATAAGAACGCTGAGATTCAGAGGCCCCAGTGACTTTGTGCCCGAGGCAACCTACAGTCCCTTGTCCCTTTTGATTTCAAACATTGAGATTTTTATTTTCTTTGCTTCTTCCTTCCTTTACCCAAGTTCACACAGGTAGTTAAAGGAATCGGCTCTTTCACCCATGTTGGCTGTTTGACCTCGGCCAGGCTCCTTTGGCACAAGTTTGCCTATCTGTACATGGAGAAGGTACCCTTAGGAGACTTCATAGACTTCAGATATTTTGAGTTGGAGATTCATCCTTACACTATGACTCTTTTAGGCCCACCAGAAGCAGGACATCTATACAGAGCCCTCTGGCTCACTTTGTGAGTTGTCTTCTCCAGTTGGGTGACAATAAAATGGGAGGCCATTCCTTCTCCCCTGGGCCTGAAGGGAGAATCACAGAATGCTCTGAGGTCCTTGCTGAGGTCCTGCCAGCCTGCTTTGGAGTGTTCATCCTCTTTGGAGACCCCACATTCCATCTGGTCCTTGTAATAACTAGGTACCCACACATTTGTTTCTCTCCTCACCACCATCCCCATTACAGTGGATTTAACACTGACCTATTAGGCTATTTATGAAAGGTGATGAGTAAAAAAATCTTTGTTCATTTCTCAAAAAGTAGGTCAAACATATCAAAATCTGCTATTGTGTTATTTAATCTTCAGATATTAACTCCTGTCTATTTTGCAACCTCCCCTGGGGAGACTGCACTGAGAAGAGATGTTTTATAGCTTGAAATGTGTGTTTGATGAGCTCTGCTTCATTAAATTGGAATAGACCCGTCATTTGTTCTTCTAATAGATACTTGAACAACACACCATACATTAGCACTCTGTTACAGTTTCTTTTTGAGACATCTAAATAGTCAGAAAGAAGTCAAGGCTTCTAAGCTCAGCCTCCCTGACTCAATACCCTGGAGGCTTCCGGGACCATTTGCAGTAGATGTGAGAAGATGCACCCCTCTACTGCAGAACAATGGCTCTGCCTGAGGAGACTTACAACCCTTCAGCTCCTTTCCTTTTTTTGGGAGGTTGGGAGCAGAGTTTGGTGATGACTTAAAAAAAATTTGTGTGTGGTAAAATGCATATAAAATAATATTTACCACTTAACTATTTTTAAGTGTGCAGTTTATTGGTATTAAGTGCATCACATTGTTGTGCAGTAATCACCACCATCCATCACCGCCATTGCCATCTCCATCCATCTCTTTTCATCCTGCAAAACTAACACTCTGTACTCAATGAACAATAACTCGCCTTTCCCCTTCCCCTGAGGCCCAGGAAACTACTATTCTACTTTCTGTCTCAATTATTTTGACTATTCTAGGTGCCTCATATAGGTGGAATCATACAATATTTGTCTTTTTATGATTGGCTCATTTCACTTAATGTCTTCCAGTTGCATCTATGTTGTAGCATATGTTAGAATTTCCTTCTTTTTTAAGGCTGAATAATATTTTGTTGTATGTATATATCACATTTTGTTTATCCATTTGTTTGTCAGTGAACACTTAGGTTGCAGCCATCTTTTGGCTATTGTGAATAATGCCACTATGAACATGGGTGTGTAAATATCTATTTGAGTCTCTGCTTTCAATTTTTTGGGTATGTACCCAGAAGATGAACTGCTGGGTAACATGATAATTCTATTTTTAACTTTGTAGGAGCTGCCATACTGTTTTCCATAGTGGCTGCACCATTTTACTGAGTCCATGTATAAGTATTTTTATCATTTCAATTTTAGTGATATGTAATTCATGATATATTCAAATATTTCTAGAAAAATTTTCTTTACCTTAAAATATTCTTTGTAACTTCCCTTTTTATCCTTGTCAGTAGATCTTCCTTTAGAGTCATCCTTGTCTTGTCTTTTGTTCCCATATCCAACATCTAAACCATAAGGAAATAGTGTCAACTTGGTCTTCAAAATATATCCAGAATCCTGGGGCTGGCCCCATGGCCGAGTGGTTAAGCTCACGTGCTCCTCTTCGGTAGCCCAGGGTTTCGCTGGTTCAGATCCTAGGCACGGACATGGCACCACTCATCAAGCCATGCTGAGGTGGCATCCCACATAGCACAACCAGAGGCACTCACAACTAGAATATACAACTGCGTACCGGGGAGCTTTGGGGAGAAGAAGAAGAAGAAAATAAAGATTGGCAAGAGATGTTAGTGCAGGTGCCAATCTTTAAAAAAAAAAAAATATGTATACATATATCTCTCTCCAGAATCCTAATGCATTCTTGCCACTTCTACTTGCCTGCCTTGCGGGTATGTTCTCACAGCAGCCAGAACACTCCTTCTAAAACCTAATCGAATCATGCTACTCCTTGCTCAAAACCCTCCTAAGGTTTTTCCCATCTCATAAAATCCCAAGGCCTTGCAAAGGTCCTCCAAATCCCTCAGGATCTTGCCACTCCCTCTGAACTTACCTCCCGTGGTTCCCCTCTTCTTCTGCAGCCACACTGGCATTCTTGCCGTTCTTTGAACACACAGGGGCATCCTTCCTCTGTGGCTTCCACTTAATGTTTCTTCTCCCTGGAGCACCCCCGCTTCCACCACCCACCTGACCCCAGCTGCGTGGCTTGGTCCCTCCTTTTCTTTCTCTGCTCAGATGTCACCTTCTCAAAAAGGCCTTTCTGGACGAGCCTATTTAAACATTTAAACTGGCACCTTCCCAATCACTCGCCGTCCTCTTACTTTGCTCTATTTTCCTCATCGCCCTTATCTCCACCTTCACACTATTCTGTCTTCTACCTCCACCACCAGGATGTAAGCTCCATAAGAAATATAATCTTGCCTGTTTTGTTAACTCTGTACCCCAGAATTCTAGAAGGGCCTGGCATATATAGGCATTCCTGTATAGTTTTGAATGCATGTTTGTATCTGCGTTTTCTTATAGTAGTGATAAACACTTAAAAGATAAGGCTCTGGACTCAAATTTCCCTAGTTTCAAAAATGGGTTCCAGTTTAATTACTTTGAGCATTTCACTTAACATGAGCCTCAGTTTCCTCATCTGAAAAATGGGGATGAATAATAATACCTACTTTACAGAATTATAGTTGAGGATTCCATGAGATAATTCACGTAATGTGCTCACTATATCTGCACATAGTAAACGATCAGACAAAGTTGTTTGCTGTAATTGATGTTATTCTTTTGGTTTCTACTTCCCTTTTTCTTTTTGCCTGACTTTGTTTCATGTACACAGTAGTGAATATCAATTTTTAGGGCTTCACGATCTCCATCCTAGTGATCTATGGCACTTGGCTTAGCCATCCCCAGGTGGATGGTTCCAGAGTTTTTTTATTCATTATAAATAGTGTTGTGACTAACTTTGTCAACTTTGTCTACACTGGAAATTGGCACTTTTTATTCATCATTGTTCATATATATTGTTTGGGATATAACCTTTTATTTGGCGTGCTGGGTGAAAGGCGTGGAAGTGGTTGTCTGGTCCTTTCTCCATTTGGCAGACCCAGCACTCCCAGCCCCGCCCCCCCCGCCACCCTCATTGACACTAGATCAACACTAGGGTTCCTACTTGTGGCTTTTCTGGTCAAACTGGAAGCTGATAAAGGGTAAGAGTTTCTGTGGAGGAACATGACCTAGAGGACAGGGGAGGGGCTCTGTGACTAGATGGCACTGGGTGAGAATAATGGTGCTAACATTCCTAGCTGTGGGATCTCAGTCAAGTTATTTAACCTCTCTGAACTTCAGTTTCCTTGTTTAACCAAGGAGACCTACCTGAGGGGGCTGTGAGGATTGGATGCGCTGTTTGAAGCATGTCTAGTATAGTAGCTGGCACAGAGTAGGAACACAGAAAGCGTTTGCTACCCATGTTGATATTCCTTGCTTGCCAGCAGATGGTCTCTGCCCTGTAGGAGGTTGGCTAATGGGGGAAGGTGGGTAAGAAGTTAAGGTTCACAACAACATTGGCACTCAGCCTTACAGGAATGGAGTTTGTCTAGTTTCTTTGTACTTGGAAGATTGGCTTCCTCCCCACAACTTTCCCTCCTAGAGGATGATCTGATCTGATTAAAACACTACCAACAGGAAAAGCTCCCTTTCCCTTTCGACATAACCCTTCCTTTCATGGGCCAAGAGCTGCAGCCTGTGCTCTCAGGGGCCTTGCCCGAGATCGCTGTGTGGGTTGGTGGCTGGCATGAAAACACAGGTCTTGGTAACTTCCAGTCTGGCTTCCTCTCCTGTTAGAGTAAACCTCCAAGTCGAGCCCCAGAATGACCATGCAAGTCTTTCCTTCTTCTCCTCATCTCTCTCCCTCTCTCTCTTTTTTTCTACCATTTCAGAGCTTAGAGAAAATTCAAAGTCTGAGTTACAGAGGTTTCAAATGTGTGACACTTAGGGAGGGGTGCAGGTGGGATACTTGATTGCTCCGGGAAGAGGGAAGAGGTGAGACTTGCAAATGTTGTTGAGGTGGGAGATGAGAGGGGAGACCAGGAAAATGATAATTAAGGACTTACAAAGATCAGATTCTTTATAATGGTATAACAGAGTGAGCAAATTTAGAGATAGATCTGGGTGCTGAGATTTCAAGTAAAAGATTTTTTTTTTGGCCTGGAAATCTTTCTTTTTGATTACTGTATTAGTAAGGATTAGAAACCCAACTAAGATTGGCTTAAGGAAAGAAACAAAGAACAAAGAAATGTGTGGACAAACGTCCCTGACTGCTCAAGCTCTCTCAGCTCTGCTTTCCTCTCCGCTGTTCTCGGTCAGCGTCTCTTCCAAGACACCAGCAAGATGGGCACCTCGGACTCTGGGCTTACCTTCTAACATCTTAGTATCAAGTTTGAAAGGAGGAGTCTTCTTCTTTCCTAATAGTTCCCAAAAAAGCCCTAGAATGGAGCCTCGTTGGCCAGGCTTGGGTCACGTGCCCATCCTGAGCCCCCACGCTGTGGCCAGTGGGGTTCCGTGCTCTTCGGGCAGGCTGAGGTCATGTGCCCATCTCAGGAGCGCGGGGGTGGTGCTGCCCTCCTGAGTCACACGGGCTGAGAGAAGGGAGGAGGTGGTTCCTCAAAGGAAAGTCAGTGCACATTTAGCGGGAGAAAGAGAAGAGAATGCCAGACAGGCAAAAGCCACAGGCCTCTGCTCCATTTATTATGTGCTGATGTTTACTCCCCTGAACATTTTTCTCTGTGCAAATGAAAGGTGCCCCATGAACGGCTTGTGTCAGGTGAAGACGCCCAATCTTCATAGGAATATAATTGTAACGTATCACCTTTTATAATTTTCCTACAACCTTTGTACACACCACAAATAGGGGAATTGTACATGACTATTGAATTTGAGTTCAATAAAGGATTTGTACCACCTGAATTACACCTCTATACGCAAGAGAGGATACATTAACTTAATTACTGTTGGATTCAATAACATAGGCCATTGCCCTGGGAATTTATCTTGTTTTGTACCCAGAGAGAGAAACTGGGCATCATTTCTAAAGGCAGTCAATTTCCAATTATCCATGTTAATGGAAGAACACAGCATGTGGAGACTCTAAATACAGTTTCTGTTTGGTTTAGGGAGTGGACGTGATTTTTTTCGTTTTTTACGTGAGTTATTTGTTTTGCTTGGGCTTAGGTAACACTAAAAAGAGTTTGCATTATGTGGGTCTAAATTTTCTTTTCTTTTTTCTTGGTTTATAAAATGTGAAGTGTATTTTATTTTTTGGATGTTTATTTTTTAACTCTTTATCTTGAACTTATAGGATAGTAGCAAAAATAGTATAGAAAGTTCCCTTATATCCTTTACACAGCTTACCTGAATGTTACCATTGTACATAACCATAATACAAAACCAGGAAACTAATACTGGTACAATACATGAACCAAACTAGAGACTATTTGAATTTCACCAGTTTTCCACAATGTTCCTTCTGTTCCAGACTCTCATGTTTAGTTGTTGTTTATCTGTAGTCTCTAATTTTTAATACTTCTTCAGTTTTTCTTACTTTTCATGATCTTGACACTTTTGAAGAATATTAATCGGTTATTTTGTAGAATACCCCTCAATTAATGTTTGTCTGATGTTTTCTCATGTTTGGAATGAGGTTTTGCATTTTTTGGCAAGAATACCAAAGAAATTAGTTACATCCTTCCTGTGCATCATATCAAGAGGTTTGTGATGCCAATATGTCTTATTACTGGTGATGATAACTTTCAGCCCTTGGTTAATGTGGTTTCTGCCAGGTTTCTCCACTGTAAAGTTACTATCTTCCTTTTCTAGTTAATAAATATCTTAAGGAAGATACTCTGAGACTATTCAAGTCCTGTTTCTCTTCAAACTTTCACCGCAAATTTTACCATCCATTGGTAGATCTTGTCTGCAAGAATGATGATTGTGGTATTTGACTAATGGTGACTTTCTAGTTCCCTCTTCCCTTCTACATGTATTAATTGGAATTCTACTGTAAGGGAGAATTTTCCACCCTTTCCCATTTACTTATTTATTTATTCACTCATTTATATCAGTATGGACTCATGGATATTTATTTTATTCTATGGGTTAAATCCAATACTGTCATTATTTATTTTGTTTCCAAAAATTTCCTGCCTTTGGCCATTAGGAGCTCCTTCAGGTTGGACCCTGTTCTTTTGACAAGCCCACATCTTTTTGAGCACTTTCTTACGTTATAGCATTACAAGATGTTCCAAGGTCATCTTCTATTTTCTGTAGTCTAGTCCTGTAATCAATCACTTCTCAAGGAGCACTAGTTTCTTTTATTGGATAACAGTGTTTAGAAACAAGCAGCTGGTCATTAGGTATGCTCATTGCTACTAGGGTGTGATATTTATAGACTCTCTCAATAGACAGGGCTAGGAAGTGTACATATGAGCACTACTCACGCATGAACACACATCTGTATTTCTTGCACAATGGGCTGATGAATGGAGTGGCCATGGTGGCAGAGATGAAGGCTATGCATAATCTCAACAACATTGGTTCCCTTTCTCTAAGGTTGATTTAGCTGCTGCCACAGCTGAATGTTTACCTGCCAGAAACAGAAGTCATTGCTGAACCCCTCACGTGTCAGACCTTTTCCAACTTGGAGTGGGCAATGTTTCATTTTGACTGGGACTGACACATATTCTGGGTTCAGATTTGCCTTTCCTGCCAGCAGTGTCCCTGCTGCCAGCACCACTAACATATATATAGGGACCAAATAAAGTGTCTGATATACAGACATGGGACACCACATTACATTGCCTTGGAACAGGGACTCATTTCATGGCAAAGAAGGTATGGAATTTAGTATGTAACAATGGGACCCACTGATCTTTTTATACACTGCACCATCCTGAAGCTGCAGGCCTGAAAAAGGATTGGAATAACTTCTTGAAGGTATAATTGAAGTATCAATTTGGAGATGATATCCTGCAAGAATGGAGCAGCATCCTTTAGGCTGAGTATACATCGTAAACCAATGGCCATTATATGGTGCTATGTCCCCAGTACAGAGAATACATGGGTCTGAGAATCAAAGAGTGGAAGAAGGAACATCCCTGCTCATCACTCCCAGTGAGCCATTTGGGTAATTTGCGTTTCCTGTTTGCAACTTCTGTCTCTGTCCATCTAGAGATCCTGGGTCCTAGAAGGTACATGCTTCTATCAGGGTTCACAGTAGGCGGTCCACTGAACTTGAGCTATCGCTGCTGCCCCATCTCTTGGGCTTCTCATCTTGTATGAGAAGACCAGTGAGTGCAGAGAGGAGTAATTGATCCTTATCATCACGAGGAGGTAGGACTGATGCTACGTGATGGTGGTGAGGAGAAGTATGTTTTGTACTCAGGTGCTCCCCTGAGGTCCCTTGGTATTTCCAGAGCCAATCATAACTGTAAACGGGCAAGTACAGCAGCCACAGCCTGGTAAGGGCATGGTGATCAGGGGCTCAGACTCCTCTGGGATAAGGGTCTGGGTCGTCCCACCAGGCAAGTCACCTAGGCTAACAGAAGTGCTAGCTGAGGGGAGGGGAAGGACAATCATCAGTCATGACTTCAAGTCCAAGTGCAGCAGCAACTAAGTAACCCTGCTCTCACATGATTTCCCAGAGGGTGTAACCTGTCAGAATCCTGGCGAAGCTGTGGGTGGATGGGGTGACCTTAAGATGAGGAGCAAGTGATCTGAGTGGTGCCACTTCTTGGAAGACTTACCCTTAGCGGAGATATCTGGAGAGGTTATACCCCCTCATTCACACCTGCCCCTTGCCCAGCTTCCAGCAGTCAGCAGCCAGTGCCATGGGGAAGCAAAAGACCAGCCCCACAAGGGGCAACAAAAAGGGGGTGCAAGTCTGCGTTCCGGAGCTCCCTGTGGGGCCAGGCTGAAGTTGCTCTCCCACGGGGACCATACCCATGCTTGGTGGCTTTCTTCCTCTGCACTTTCCTGCTCCTTTCTCCCCACAGCACTCTCTCAAGAAATCACTTTCTCAAGAATCCTTATCTCAGCGCCAGTCCCATGGCCTAGTGATTAAGTTCATGTGCTCTGCTTTCGTAGCCTGGGGTTCACCTGTTGGGATCCTGGACGCGGACCTACACACTACTCATCAGGCCATGCTGTGGTGGCATCCCACATAGAAGAACTAGAGTGACTTGCAACCAGGATATACAACTATGTGCTGGGGCTTTGGGAAGAAAAGAAAAAGAGGAAGATTGTCAACAGATGTTAGCTCAGGGCCAATCTTCCTCAACAACAACAAAAACAAAAAAAGACATAAATCGTTTACCACAGAGATGCAAATCTACATTTAAAAAACAAAAAAGAACCCTTACCTCAGCTCTGCTTCTAGAGAACCAGCCTCAGATAATACTGATCGGTTATTTTTATTCAATTAATATCATATTTTCCTGGCTGTTAGACATTCCCAAATAACATGACTTTTAATGGCCACATAATCTTCTATGATATAAATGTAGTTTGTTTAACTAGTCCTGTTTCTAGACATTTAGATTGTTTCCAAGTTTTCACTATTATAAATCATGCTGAGAACAGCATTGTTGATAAATCTTTGTAAACATTCTTAATTATCTTATTAGGTTAAATTCCTCTGGGTGAAGGTGTGAAGTCAAAGGTTGCAAACATTTTATGGCTCTTAATATAAATATCATGAACTTGGCCTCCAGGAGGATTGTGCCAGTTCATGGAGCCACAAACAGTGTAGGAGGGTGATTTTCCTCATATTTGCCAACCAGGGAATAATGATTGAAAAAATATTTGAAAATTTGATAGATGATTTATTATTTTAATGTGCTTTATTTTAGTTACTAGGCGGTTGACTGGTATATAGTTTGGCTGTTTGTATTTCTTTGGTGAATTGCCTGTTTTAGGCCTTTGCCCATTTTCCCATGGATGTATCCTTTTCCTCACTGATTTGTTTGAACTTTCTTTGTAATTGATTCAAAGCATATGGAACTTTCAACCATTAACGTCAAGGGGACCTCACACTGGCTCACAGAGTAGAATGCTGGGCGGGAGGTGCTGTGGCCCTCTCCCCTCATTGTACGAGAGAAGAACAGAGTCCTAGGAACAGCTAGGAAGATATGGCATTAATTGGGCCTCACAACTCCCAACCTAATTCTCTCTCTGCCACCTTTATCAGAAGCAAGGACTGAGAAGAATTGACAGAAGCAGCCACTGTGGGCCAATCCCCATTGATGAGATGAGATTGAGGAGGAATGAGGTCCCGCTTCTTCCTATGAATACTCATTCAACACAACTGAGCATTAGTATATGTCAGAAACGGTGCAAAGCATTGTACATATAGGATATTATCGCCTCAAAATCCTGATGGATATGTGCTACCATTACTTCCATCCTCCGAGTAAGGAAACTGAAGCTCATAGAGTGTGAAAAGCTTATGGAAATCAGAGAGGCATTAAGTGATGGAGCTGGGATCCAAGTCCTGATCTCTCTGACTCCACAGTACACGCTTGTCATGAAGGTTATACTGTTTATGTTACACTTCCACGTTACGATATCTTTGGAAGAAGAAAAGAACATTATGCACAATTCTACCCTAACATCACCACCGCTAGTGCCTGGTGCAGTCTCTCCCGTTCCTCCCTCCCTTCCTGCTGAAATCATCTGCCCCGCCAGGACTCTGTAACTTGGTTTTCTTCACTCTATGTTTCCCCATATCGCTTCATGGATTTTATAGCCCTCATTTTAACGACCTACATAACATTCCTTTGTTAGGCAGATGCTAACTTCTTGAATTTACTGTTCTCCCACTGAAGATCTTGGGAGAACTTCTGGGGACCCCTGCTGTCTCCCCTACAGTTCTTCCTGCCTTGACAACTCCCTTTGACTTCATGCCTTGAGTGAAATGATACAAATTTAACTTGCAAATTGCCTGAGGATGTCTTTCCCAGTTGTAGGCATCTGTAAATTATATGCGAATATGTGCGTAGCCAGGCAAATTCTTCCTAACTCTTTCTTTGACTTTAAGAAATACCTAGTAGAGAGGAGTGTGTAAGAGATTAAAATTCCTTCTCTGACTCTAAGTTTCTCATTCTATAAAGGAGTGAACTGACCTGCTTATGTGAGTCTCATATGTGAGACTTTAATAAGAAATCGCACGGTAAGTTGTAAAGCATCTTACAGGAATGGCAATGACACTGTCGTCCCATATTTATAGTGTATCTCATGTGCAGACACCAGACACTGCGAGTTTTACATGCCTCTTAATTCTCCCCGCAGCCCTATAAAGAAGGCACGCTATTATTATCCCCCTTTTACAGGCAAGCAAATGGACCCAGAGGGGTTAACTGACTAGCTGAATGTCCATCTCTAGTAAGGGGCTGAGCTGGTGTTTGACCAAGGCTGGCCAGAGCCTCAGTGCTGTGCACAGATAGCACAATGATGGAGGCTTTTGTCTTCTTCCCACGGATCAGTCAAGGCCCTCTGGACTGTTTTGCCTTGAGGCGATGCCTTCCCAGTGTCATTCCTTCCTGGGCCCTTGAGCTGGTTCACTTTAGTGTGTACAACTTTGCCTACCCATCTGTATTCCCTTTTGGGAGTTTGGGTAGGAAATATTTACAGGAAGTTTGGTTTTGGTTCAAGCTGCTTCACCGGGTGGTTTTAGAAACCCTTTTGAGTCAGTTCGTGCTCCAGTTAAGAGTGTTAACACTTGGGCTTCTCTGGGGACTCAGCAAACTAGTCTGGTGCATTTTGTCCTGTTTCCAAGGCTCACCCGGCTCTGTGTGACTCCTCTAGCTCCAGTTTTGCTCTCGTTTCCATCCCAGCTTGAAAACTTTTTGGAGAGCTTCTTCCACGGGGGACTCCATGTCGCTCTCAGTCTTGGGATCCTTGCTGAGTTGGGGCCTCTTTTAGCAGCCTTGCTCTCTGGAGGCACAGCCAAGTTCTCTGTTGGCCTGGCATTCCCTGGCCCTCATCTCCTCAGGGTGTGAACCTGCATCCCCCTCAAACTGAAACCCTTCTAAAGGCAGAGATCTGGTGTTGAATCTGAGAGGGAAGGAGGCCCCGGCCAGCCCATTTCACATCTTTGTAGTGTGTGTGGAGGCTGATGCCAACACGTGGGTGCATTTCTCTTCTTTAAATGAACACAAAGCTAATGAGAAAAAGAAAAGGAGCTTGGATGGCTTTTCTGGGAAAGGAAAAGAAAATTGTCTTCAAATCTCTGAGGGCTTGTTGTTCAGTCAACAGAGATCAGGTATCTTCACATTTTCCAGCTCAAAGCACAGGATAAGGAGAAGACAGCGAGGCAGCCAGCATCAAGGTGTAGACACGGATTTAGGAGCCAGCATGCCTGGGTTCAGATTCCTTATAATCTTAAGCAAATCATTTAACCTCTTCAAACCTCAGAGTCCTTAACATAAAGTGGCATGATGGTGCATCTCCCTCATAAGTTTGAGTGAGGAACTTTTAATTTAACACACCAGCACTTACACAGCATTTTATTACATGTAACACACTGTTCTAAGCGGCTTACAAATGTAACCTTGCTTAGTCCTCTTGCTAACCCTATGAGGTAGACATTACACTATTTTATTGATTCTAAGATGCATGCTGTTTGAACTTCTCTGAAGTGGGGTGCTGATGACAGCTGACGGTGTTTCACAAACTCAAAGGACTGTTTTAGCCATTGGAGAATTGGGAGACTGTTCCAGGCAGAAGGATGGCAGAGGTTTTTGGGAACCTGCAGGAGCACAGAGGAATCAAACAAAGATGAATTCTTTCCATCTGGGCCAAGCAAGCTTGCCTCTGGTGCTGCAAACAGGCGTTGAGGTCTTCCTTGTTAGAATACGCTCCATGAGGCCAGGGCTGAATCTATCCTGTTTCCTGTGGTGTCCCCAGCATCATCTAGCCAGGAACAAAGGGCCTACTCTCTAGCTGATTGTTGAATGGTTAAATGAGGATCCTGAGGCTGCCTTCCCCAGGGCAACCCAGGCCCTCCATTCCCATCCCCAGTGACTTTTCACACATGCATCAGTCCCTGGAGGTCTCTTTCCCATGATCCCTGGCCACCTCGTTAGACTTCAGACGTTAGACCCACATAGGTGGGTCAAGACATCACCTCACCTCATTTCACCAGGCATCTTATAAGCAGCCATCACTGTCAGAGGTAGAGAGGGCCTCAGTATTCCAGGGTGAGGACCAAACTTGTGGCCTCTGGCAGCCAAATACTATTTCATAGTCCACGGTGACCAAGTTCGTCATCATGGACTCTGGGTCATATTAAGTCCTTTGGTACACTGTTCAATGAGTCACAGTTGTCAGCACCTTTTGATGCATATACAATCACATTGCAAATAATTAGTGTGATTTCCTGTTTAACATCTTGCCAACTAGACAATACATTTCATGGGACCAGACACTAAACTTCATGAGAACAACATGTACTGTATATAAATGAATTAGTAAAAGCCCATTTACATCAAAAGGTGACTTTTGCTAGTACGTGAGTGAATTTAGTTGGGGAGGTGAGGGCAGTGAGGGTGATGGCAGTGGTGGTTTGAGTGTTGTGGTGGGTCACAGTGGGAGCTTTGACACCAGGTGGTGCCTGGTTCAAATCCTTCCATTTATTCTCTGAGGGTGAACCATAACACAACTTGGGGACCCAGTGTCTTCATCTATGAAATGGGGCTTATCTCAGTGCCTACTTCATGGGGTTGCCATGAGGATTCCATTAGATAACACACGGGACTGCGGTATTTGACACGTTGTTCATGCTGCATGTACATTAGCAAATGTTATTAGCATTGTCGCCCTCAGGATTTTTTTCTCTGTGCTCAGGATGGCTCTCTCTGCTCCATCCTTGGGTAGTTGCTTGGCCATTAGGCTTTTCTGACAGTTATTTTCATTTATTTGTGAGATATTCATTTGCTTAAAATCAATTCCTCCCAAGCAGGGTTGCCCATATGCCATGGCTCTGCATGGAAGGAAAAAAAGCAAGAAAGTATGCGTCTGGGGGCAGGGATGGTGACGGGGGATGTGGGGAGATGGAGTGAGCCTGGCTGTGCCGAATACATGTAATCAATAGGTGAAATTGATTTGTTATTAGAAGTTACAGGCCCTGCTGGGTGAGCTGTTTTCAATGGTGCCAAGAAATGTGTCTATTTCATTTTTCCTCCTCTTGGGGCCAGGATATGTTTCAACATCACCCTCAAACCAGCAGAACAGACTGGGAGTAGAGAGGTCATGTCATCCTCCACTGTCCCCACCTTCTATACACTAAATGTTTCTGGGTTAAGATATCAATATAAACCTGGGAGCTTCTTTGCTTCTGAGATGGGAAAGAAATAAATGCATTGAGCCATGAGCATTCATTGATTTACTCACTATTTATTGTGTACCTACTATGTACCAGATACTTTTTTAGGCATTATAGATTCAGCTACAAATGAGACAGACACAGACCTGGACCCTGCCCTTGCACCCCTGAATGTCTGGTGGGACAGGGACATTATACAGCTGTGATTAGTGCCATGAGGCTGTTAGGGTCACGAGAGCCTTTTCGGAGGACTTGGAGTGAAGCCGTGACCTGAAGGGTGAGTAACGGCTGGCCAGGGCAAGGGCAGGGAGGGCGGGGAGCATCCAGGCTGTAGGGAGCTCCCCACAAAAAGGTGGAGCAGGGGCAGGGTGGAAGGGGCAGGGTGCAGGTGATCAGAGGGGGAGGGGGAGGGATGTGTGGGATGGAGGCAGCTGGAGGCCCCTGGGCTTAGCAGGGTGCACAGGGAGCAGTGGTGAGGGACCTGATCTCCCTCTGGAGAGCACAGGAACGTCAGTAAGGAGAGAGAAGTGATTACATTTATACTGAGAGAGGACCTCTCCGGCGCCTATATGGAGAACGAATTACACATGGCCAGCCGGGAGGCAGAGACCCCTGTGAGGAGTTCTGTGGAGTGCAGGTGACAGGTGGTGGGGACATGGACTCTAAAGGGATAGCAGTGGGGAAGAGTGGGTGGAACCGGAAATATTGAAAAGGTGGTCTTGACAGATTGGTGATTCACTGACAGTGGGGGGAGGTCAGAAGGACACTAGTGTTGGGGATGGTGGTCGTTTTCTGGAGGTGGGGACATGGGAAGGGGAGCGGGTTTGTCTGGGGGATGCAGCTCAAGCCTTCAGTTTCAGGCACACTGAATTCAAAGTGCCAGCAAGACAGCCAAATGGAGATGCCACGTAGCAGATAGATACGTGAGTTTGCAGCTAAAAATAAATCTGAGTTGATGACAAAGTATTACAGGCACCTCTTCTATCGGATGGAGCCCAAGGAGTGATTCTTGTTCTAGCCAGCATAGCATCATGAAGTAGGGTGCTATATCTTGAACTTTCCACTACTAGATCCACCTTTCTCTCTTCCTGCGACCTTCAGCAGTTCATCTAACCTTTCTGCGCTCCCCTATCCTCAGCACAAAATGGTGATAGTTATGTCAGCTTCAGACTACGCAGTAGCACATGTTTGAGGATCTATTAAACTGAAAATAAAACATGTGAGGCTCTTCGGAAATAAGAACTATGTTAAAACAAGGAGTTATTATAGTTGTGCGTAAGCCAATGAAAAGCAGAAATACAGCCCCAAGGCTCAGTATTGATTTTGGTCCCGGGTGCTTCCCGCAGCCGAATAAATCTGACATTTCTCCCCTGAAGTGCCGGCTGAGCTGATGGCAGGTCTCCAGCTCCCAGCCTCCTTGCCCCTTCTCCAAGGTTACGTCCTTTCTCAGCTCAGGCCAGATCCAGCAGCCCCGACACCTGCCCGTGCTGCTCTGGCTGCCCTTCCCACCCCAGTGGGTGGTTACAGGAAGACTCCAGTTGTGAAGCTGGAGCTCGGCCAAGAGCAGATGCCCTCTGATTAAACTGGGGACAGGCCCTGCCAGAAAAGCAGAGCTCCCGTCTGCAGAACAAGGGATGTAGGAGGGCGACCAAAGAGAATGTCTCGAGACAGAGTTTTCAAACTTTAGGATGCATTAAGGTTATGGAATTTGCCTCAATCAGTCATTCAGTTACTGCGTAAGTATTTGTTGAATGCCCACTAATGTCAGGCTCTGAGATAAGCCTGTGGATATAGGAATGAAAAAGACAATATGTTTGCCCTCCCGGTGTTAATATCGAATTGAGGGAGAGATTGACAATAAACAAAAGAACAAAAGACTCTTAAGGGAACAACCAGGCACAAGGATAGAGAGTAATGATGTGTCTGGGGTGGGGAAGGCCTATTTTAGATGGGGTGGTCAGGGAAGTCTTCAACGAGGTGGTGACATTTGAGCTGGGATTGGGGGGCTAAGAAGGAGCTGACCTGTGAAGAGCACAGAGAGGACTGTTCCAGGCAGAGGGCCCAGCCATGCAGATGACCTGAGGGGAGGACACGCTTGGTATGTGCGCACAACCATGAGCAGGAACGTGGCTAGAACCCAGGGAATGAAGGGGAGGAGGCAGGGGCCAGATGGTGCAGGGCTTAAGAGTTGTAGGAAGGAGTTTGGACTTTTGTTTTAGTGTCAAGGTGAACCTCTGAAAGGTTTTAGGCAACAGAATGATTTCTGGGTTTTTTGTTTTTTTTCCTGAGGATGATTTGCTGTGAGCTAACATCCACTGCCAATCTTCATCTTTTTGTACATGAGCCGCCACCATAGCATGGCCACTGACAGATGAGTGGCATAGGTCTGTGCCCAGGAAGTGAACTCGGGCTGCTGAAGCAGAGTGTGCCAAACTTAACCACTAGGTAACTGGGGCTGGTACCAATTATTTCTGCTTTAAAAAGATTGCTCTCACCCCTGAGTGGATAATGGGCTGGAGGGGAAAGGAAAGAATCAAGGAAACTAGCCAAGAAGCCCCCGCAGTCCTCCAGGGGAGAAGTGATGGCCAAGGGGGCCTGGTGGTGCCTGTGGAGATGGCGTGAAGTGCACGGACTGGAGGGGTTGGAAGTGGAATGGATCAGCTTGCTGATAGAGGGGAAGTGAGGGGTAAGGGAAATGGAGGGATGGAAGATGACTTGTAGGTTTCTGGCTTTAGCAGCCATGTGGATAAGGACACATTTGCTGTCATAGGGATGACTCAGAGCACAGGTTCATGGAGGGAAACCGAGACTTCTGTTTGACCTGGTAAAGTTTGACATACCCTTAGGGCATCCTGAGGAGATGTCAAGTATGAAGTTGGATGTACAGCCTGAAGTCATCAGACAGTTCTGGGCTGGAAATGCAACTGGAGCATCTCAGCACAGGACTGGATGTGAGCTCCCAGGGAGAGGGTTAGACAGAAAGAGCACAGGGCCTGGGCCTCAGCCCTTGGAAGTCACGGTATATACCGGAGAATGGCCAGTGGGGAGCAGGAAGCCAGGAGGGATGGTACCATGGGAGCCCAAAGAAACTTTTCAGAGGCTAAATAGGGGAGGATTGAGGACTGCCCGCTTGGTTTGGTTACTTGGAGGAGGTTGCTGATGGTGACAAGTCATTTCAGTTAGTCAGTGAGGATGAAAGGCAGATTAGAGTGGGCGGAAGAATGAAGTGGAGCTGCGGAGGCAGAAATGACATCTAAGCACAACTCTTTGGAGATGTTTTGCTGACAAACTGGGCAGAGAAATGGGGAAGTAGCTGCTTATTTGGTTTTCTATGAAAGTAAGAGATGTTCTCTCCATCATTTCTAAACCTCTCTCCCACTCTGATACACCCAGGACTTGATACTGGATCACCTCAAATATTCCCATGATAAAATAAACCGTGGATGACATGTAGTCCCCAGTACATAGCTGCGACTCCACTTTCTCCCTTTCAAGAAAGCTTCCAGGAATGTAAATCAGTTAGAGTAATGTCAGGATAAGCATTTGCTACTTTTTAGGAAAAATCATAATTCAACTTCTACATATTAAACTACACGAAACCCAATTATTTGCAACACAAATTACGACTCACTGCATCACACATCTTGGGCATGTTGGCTGAGAAGTGTGGGTGGGTGCCGTTCATTCATCAAATATTTTGTGAGTGCTTGCTATGGGTCAGGAACTTGGCTTTGGGCACTGGAAGCAGTATGTGAACAACCAAACATGGCCTCTGCCCTCATGGAGCTCCAGCCAGGTGGGGAGCACAGACACGAGGAAGTGATTTCAAGCGTAGTGAGCTTACAGCCGAGAAGCATTGTGTTCTCAAGGAGAGTGTCACCAGGGTCCTGGACTGGTCTACAGGCTTATCAAGAGTCTGTTTGAAGAAGTCAGGATGGATAAGCCAAGGTGTGAGTTAATGAGGCCTGTGTTGGGGGTGGGTGTTGACAGTGGCCCAGGCAGAAGTGAATGCCCAGTGCTGGAGGGGGCCCATCTCCAGTGAGGTCGGTACCAAGGCCAGCCTGTCCAGGAAGTCAGGGAAGGAAGAGTGAGTGCCATGAGAGGCAGCCAGAGAGGCAGGCAGGGGTCAGATGGGCAGGGCCTGGGGGCTCCAGCCAGGGGTCTGGTCTTTATCAGGAAAGCAACATGAAGGGTTTTAAGTGTGTACTGAGGGAAGAGGGGTGGGCATGTCAGACTTATTCTAAAAGAGCACCCAGATGTCCAGGGAATGGGGTGTGGTTGTACAGGAGAAAGGCAGCAGGTAAGTGTCGCTTGTACACAGGCAGGGGGACTGCATTAGTTCCCCTGCAGCCTATTTGATGAGATGTGGCTGAGGATTTGGAAAGCAGATGGGGAGTGGGAGGCAAGGCCAGCCTTCTGCTTCCTGTCCTGTCCCCGACACAGGTCTGGTTCCCTTCTTTCTGCTCCCTCCCTCCCCTCTGGGAAAACCCAACAGACTGGTACTGGAACCAGTTCTCAAGGGGTGGGGACAGAAGCAGACGCCAAGGGACACCCACAGGGTCGATGTGGGAACACAGGATGTAGAAATGATGGAATGGAGGCCAGAAGGGCTGTCTTAAGGGACTGACAGCAGTGGGCATGGTAGGGGGCATGGGAGTGCAGAGACGCCGCTGGGTGCACGCCCCGGGGTGGTCAGTGCAGAACTTCACTTCCCTTGGGGAGGCCCTGGTAAAAAGAACGCTGATTCAGCAAGTCTGGGGCATGAGCAGGCAATCCCTATTTTTAAGAAGCCCTCTCCTCCCCTACCAAGGTGATTGTGACCTAGGTGGCCCCACGACCTTCCTTTTGAGAATGCCTCAACGCTGCCCGGCTGCCTGGCCTTATATTCTCAGGCCCCTCAGCTGTCTCTCACCATCTTGGCCCTGTATTAAGACGTGGATAAGCACATCCCGTCTGATAGACCAGAGGCGGCGGGGCTGTCGGGTGGGCCGCACAGCATCGCGCGGCCGCCAGGGGTCGCCAGAGGCCTCGGCTCGCGCGCCAGGGCTCCTCCGCCCGCGGACGCCGCGCCCGAGCCAGCGAGCGGAGCCAGAGCGCTGCGGGCTCACAAAGCGGCCGGACGCGCGGCGGCGGGTGGCGGGAGCGCAGGGGAGCGAGCCGACCGATCTCAGCCCTCTCCGCGACCGCGCCACAGGAGCTCGAGCAACTCGGACGCGGGGACCCAGGCCGGCGCCCAAGGTACGTGCCCGCGGAACCCCGCGCCCCAACTTGGCGTAGTTGGGATCTCCCCGCGGCCACCGGGGGGCTGGCAGGGTCAGGGCCTGGGGGTATCTCCGCGCGCCCCTCTTTCCAAGGCGGCGGGGCGGGCGAGGGGAGACCCTCAGCTGCAGGTGCTGCCCCTCCACTTCCCATTCTGCCAGAGGCTGGACTGCTGCTGGGAGCCCTGTTCCCCCCTCCCTACCCCAAGCTCTAGGCACCATCCATGGGAGTGCGGCTTGCGGATTGAGGGCTCCTCGTTTTGGGGGACGGGTACCAAAGACCCTGATCCGAGAGTAGCAGTCTGTGGGGCACCCGGAGAATAGGCGACGGGGGTCCTCTATAGTTTAATAGCACCCCATAATTGGTGACGCAGCCTCCTCATTTGTAACGGAGCTCCCTATTCGTGAGAGGGGCCCCTAGGTCTCTAGATCGGCCCCAGGTGTGCGAGGGATGACCCTGTCTCCGCAGTCAGAGCCCCCGCCCCGACAGCTGGGGCCGGTCGCGGAGGCGCCCAGACCGCGGTGCTGGCGAGGGGCTCGCGTGGTGCCGCCCTCCCGGCTGACTGTCCCCGTGCTCCCGGCCCCGCAGATGCCAGCGATCGCGGTGCTCGCCGCGGCCGCCGCGGCGTGGTGCTTCCTCCAGGTCGAGAGCCGGCACCTGGACGCACTCGCTGGAGGCGCGGGCCCCAACAACGGCAATTTCCTAGACAATGACCAGTGGCTGAGCACCGTTTCCCAGTACGACCGGGACAAGTACTGGAACCGCTTTCGAGACGTGAGTAGCGCCGCCTGGCCCAGTGGGGCGGGGGAGCCCCTCTGAGAGGGGGCCTCTGACCTGGGTGGGGAGCGGACTGGTGCAGACCTCTCAAGGCCAGGTCTGGCCGGGGTTCCTGGGCTGCGTCTTGCCTGAGAGTAACTTTAAAGAGAACTTCGAAGGCTTGATGCTCTTGCCTGTTACCTGTGGTCCAGGTGTGTGTATTTGTAGGTGGGAGGAGGTGACTGTACTAAATGGAATGAACAGGAGCAGCTGCGGAGAGAGAGGCTCCATAAGCTTCTGAGTTCCTCTAAGGTTCATGGTTGACTTTGCCCAGCCCCTAGATAACCCCCTTGGGGCATCAGTGATTCAGGCCATCTTAAGAGTGCGCCGAAGAAACCCTACTGCAGGGGCTAGGTTTGGGTGAGCCCAGCTCATTTACTAGGGACCTAGGAGTTCCAGGTGTGAGAGGAGGTTTGCAGGGTCATGGCAATGGGCCTGATAAAATGTGGGGGAGCATGGTGGTTTTGGCCCTTGGCATCCTTAGGGGAAGGGAAAGGGAGCAGGCAGCTCATGGAGTTGGTCCTCTGTCCTGAAGGGGAGCGGAGCGGGCAGAAGATTTCTCTTTTGGGAGAGCGGGGGAGGGGAGAAAGTTATTCCTGGGCACCCGGAGGCACACCTGCTGCCTGTTTCTGCCCCGAGGCTGGCTGTTGCTCCCCAGGTAGGCCCTAGAGGATGGGTATGCCCGAGAGGCACCTGGCATAGTCTTTCCAGCAGATGGCATCCCCTCTGTGCTGTGGGAGCTGCTGCCAGCTCTTTCAAAGGCTGCCCCAGGGGCTGGGGCCTTGCCCTTCTGGGGGGCTAGGAGAAAATTTTTATGATACTTAACATTAGGAGTTCCTGCCCTTGTGAGACCCGTACCTCAGAGTCTCTGTTCTCGTCACAGGGCATGGGCTCTTTAGGTGGGAGACGGGTGGGAGTTGCCCTCCTTCGCTGTCTTCCTCTTAACCCCATTCCCAGTTTCCCCAGCCTTTGGTGGGGAGAGTCTGAGGGCTCCAGTGAATCCAGATGTTCTCTGGTACTTGCTAAAGAGCACCTCTCCAGATCCTGCTCTAGAGGAGCGGGTACACCCAGTCTTGAGTGGGGGCCTACTTATCTCTGCGCTCTCTGTCCTCCTCCCCCTCTGTCTAGTTGACGGTGGGCTGCTTCTCTTTGAAAGAGGCGTTCAAACACTTTCAGTGAACTTCCACAGTTATGTGGGGCCTTACTTTTGCAGCAGATTCCCTTGCCCCCACCCCCGCCCCCATCCCCCAGCCCCACCATGACATTCCTGCCATGCCTCCTTGCTGTCCTGCTCTGTTAACCACCTTCGGTCCCCTTTCTGTTCAGCTCTGAGGACCCCTGCACTGTTTACCTTTGCCTATGGCTGAAAAAGATGCCCAAACTGTAAAGGCTCCATTCATGGACTCACATGGGGTAGAAATAATTTTGCTTTGTTTTTTTAACATTATATTTTAGATAGAGTTGAGGAACAGGGCAGGTGCTTAACTCTGCTAGACGCGGGAGAATCGGGCCAGGTGTAGAGGTGAAGGGCCATCTTTGCAGACACCTTGGTTCGCGTGGCAGCTGGGGCGAATTGAAAGCATCTGTGCTTGTTGGTCTTCCGGGTGTAGAAAGGTTTACTGTGCTTTCGTGCCTGTGCAAGGTTTTCTAGTCTCAGTGTGTCATAAGCATGACATTATTCTTACTTCACATTCAGCTTTAAATTTTTAAAAATTGAGCTTCTCTTCATTCCTTGTTTTTCTTGCGAATGTTGACATTTTTTATCCCTAGAAGAGTGTTTTTCCAAACCTGACTGATCACGAAGCTTACCTGGGGTGCTTCTAAAATTATAGCGCCCAGACTCCTCCCCTGGAGATTCTGATCCCATATTTCTGGACTGAGTGCTGGGAAATCCACATTTTAAAGAAACATATGAGGTAATTCTTATGGTGTTTAGGAAATACTACCTTAAATATTGTAAAAATGTCCAAAACTTAACTCCAAAAAGTGAAAAGCTTCCATGTTCAAATATACTACTTTTTTTGTTTCTGGAGCAATTTTAGGTGTTAAACTAATATTTTTAGCAGCATGTATTCTTTAAAAATGGTAATTTAATCTAGCATAGCATTAAAAGACATCTGAAAATGTTAAAAAATCCCAAACATCTTCAGCCATCAACCATTTTATATGCTTTTTATGTGCTTCATGGAATCTTCTAATGTTAGCCATGGCTCCGACATAACTTAATGCCATTAATCTCTTTAAAGTGTTGTGAAACTCAAACTAGATGCTTTTTAAGGCCAAGTCCGAGAGTCTTCAGTTGGTTCATTTACTTGGAATAACCACAAAGCCTGGGTCCCCTGAGACCAAGGAGTAGAAGGTTCCTTCCTGTAGAAACGAGCTGCTCAGTGGACGGTGGACAAAGCCCCAGCTACTGCTGCCATTTCTCAGGCAGCTGACCGTCTTCCCTGAGCCAGGCCTTCCTTGAGGATGACAAAGCTCCACATGTTTTGCTATTATTTTAGATGTTTTGTTGAAGCCACTGATAGCTTTGAGAGGCTGTGCCCTGAGATTATTGTTATCATGCTTGTCAATTTTTGAAAGTCATTGTGAGGGAAAACTTCTTGCTTTTCTCCCAACTTATCACTTTTTTGCACTTGGGGGAGAGACACTTAGAAGTGATTTTTGAACATGTGAAAGTGAAAACTGAGGGCTCCTTTTATGGAGTTGATGATATTCAGTGGTGGTTGTTACTGGGCTAATATTGAAAGGGAAATGATGGCAGGCTGTGTGCTCCATGCTCCCTTGCCTGTTGCGTGTGCTATGACATTGCCAGAGACGACCTTACAGCCTCTACTTACCACTTCAAAGTGGTCCTATTGCTCCTGGTACACACAAAATTGCTATCTCCTTTCCAGAAGTAAAACTTTCACAACTACTCTATGGCTTGTTGCCTGGAGTGATGGATCCAGGAGAGATGTAACAGCATTCGTAAGTTTGCTTCTAAATGTATCAGTGGGCTGTTAGTTTGGTCATTATTCTTTTATAAAGCCTAGCAACTGGGGGGCTGGCCCTGTGGCCGAGTGGTTAAGTTTGCGTGTTCTGCTTCGGTGGCCTGGGGTTTTGCTGGTTCAGATCCTGGGCGTGGACATGGCACCACTTGTGAGGCCACATTGAGGTGGCATCCCATGTGCCACAACTAGAAGGACCCACAACTAAAATACGCAACTATGTACTGGGGGGATTTGGAGAGAGAAAGCAGAAAAAAAAAAAAAAAAAGATTGGCAACAGTTGTTAGCTCAGGTACCAATCTTTAAAAAAAACTAGCAATTGGGATGTTTTAGTCAGATGGAGGCCCAGACTTTTGCCCAAATACAGTATTTAGAAGGAGAAGATGAAGGCAGATGTTTATATTAAGTTCTACGATAGTTTCCCACCCCTAGCTGTCATGCATTTAACTCCTCTGTGGCTTGCATTTGAGGAGTGAAGATGCCACAACCACTCTCCTGATTTTTTTTCTGAATCTGATTTGGCTTTCCATAACCATTACTGTCAGGAAATTTTCCTCTGTTCATTCTTATATGCATTTGTATGTTTATTCATCCCAACAAATATTTGACTTCTACCATGTGCTAGGCAATGGACTATGGGGTGAGCAAGATAAATCTCTCAGGTAATCTTTTGTCTGGATGAAATCCTTTAACTTATGCTGTCACACATTTTTTTTATTCTGTTTTCTTTTTGAAAAAAATGAATTTTCTTATAAAGGTAATACATGCTGGTTGTAATTAAAAAATGAAAACATCGGAGAAATAGGTAATACCTCACATCAAGCACTTGGTGTGCCAGACATTGTTTAAGGTACTTTCCATGTATTATCTTATCTAATATTCATAATAATCCCCAGAGAGAAGTACTATTATTATCCCCCATTTACTGGGAGATGAAGTCTCTCGCCCACAGTTGCAGAGCTGGGTTGCGGAGGAGCTTGGCCTGGAACCGGGTGGGCTGCCTCCAGACTCTCCCTGAGCACTGCAGCCGGTCAACAGCCAAGTGGATGTGGGGTGTGAGCGTCCCCTGATAGCACATTGCAGGTCTTTCCTGCTTCATGTCTGAGGGCAGTCAGTGAAGAACCTTAGGTTGAGACAAAGTGGAGTGGGAAGCCAGGTGGACACAGCTCATTGCAGGGATCACACTAAGACTTATCTTCTGCTAATAATGAGCTTCTGATTTGACTAAAATAATATTGTTGCTTACACCAAACATGACATTTTCTTTCTTTTGCACACATGAAACCAGCCCTGAAATTTAACTCCAGGATAATTACCTTCAGCAGGCCCGAAGAATCAGAAGTGTTGCCTTGGCTGGCATTTATCTTACTCCGGAGTGACCTGAGTTTGTAATTCTAATGAGACCACAAGGACCGGCCCATGTTCTTTTTCCTTCTGGTGCACACTCTGGCGCATTTGGTGGTCTCTGTAGCAGAACTGGGATGGCAGTGAGCATCAGATCTGCTCATTTGATCTCAATATCCAGCTATAATGAGTTCCAAGGGCAAGTGGGGCTTACTGATAGAGAAGAGTGCCTGGCTCAGTTGGTGGGGTTGGTGACAAGAGAGGTGGTATGGCTTAGTAGATCAGTCATTAATCTGTCACCACAGAAGCGCAGCTTGTAATAGAGAGTAGCAGAAAATCATTTTGATTAAACAGGTTCAAGGAGACTTAAATGAGTTTGTGATCCTGACTCTCTTTAATGAACCCGCTATCTTCAATCCCCTGTACTAGATGACCACTGATAGAAACAATTATTTCACAGGAATCGTTATAAGGGGACAGTCAGAAAGTTGATAGGCCTAACACCATTCTTGTATTCTCTGTCCTTACCTTCAGTTTGTTCTTGCCAGAGAAAACGTAGTTCTTGCCTGGCAAGGATGGCAGAGCTTCTTGCTCCAGTTGACGTTCCCAGGTTGAGTTCCCCTGCCTCTCCTGGTCTTCCCCCAACCCGGCTGCACAGCATGTCAGCTGAACTGGATTTGCTGGGAGGCTAAGTACTCCCCTCTATGCTCATGAGATTGTTGCAAAAGCAAGAAGTGGTCCCAAATGGATCCTGGGACCTGTAATACTCCCCTAGAGGAGTGGGACCTAATCATTAGCTCAACTGTTTTATCTTGCTTAGGGAGACAATGTTAGCAATTAAATATTTTATAATAAGTCATTTCTTATTCAGTTACTCAATATAATATATTTCAAACCAAGCCCACTCAATATCTAAATTTGAACACCTTCAGGATGCCTCATTTTCCCTTTCCTCTGGTGAGGTGACTTTATATGTTCCTTAGGAAAGTCCTTGGACTCACACTCACACTTGGTCTCATCTCCCCAGATGAGATAATTACAAACAAATTTCCTGTAAGAGATTACATAATTTGCCCAAGATTGCAAATATTTTTTCACCATGTTTCGTTCAATATAAGATACCATCAATCCTAAGATGCAACATTTTGTACGCTACAAAGAAAGAAGATAATGCCCAGATGAAGAGTTTAATAGCTTCCTGGATACAGCTGGGACCCCAGAGGACCACCCCCTCGGTATAGAGGTAAAGAAGAAATAAACCCACTGTGCAGAAAGGGAGCCATGGCAAGGTGACTCATGTGTCTCCACCGTGGCACTGGCAGATGGAGGGAGAAAACAGACTCCGAGCAAGTGAGCAGGTTGATTCTTGCAGGATTCTGGTCTAAATGCACTCTGCCATTGCGGCCTCTCCAAGCCTTAGATGGTTAGTTTAATTTAAAGTAGTCTCAGGTTGTTTGGCCTCTCCGAATCCTTGACTTCTCATTTGTTAGGTGGGATAATAACTCTCTACTGGTGAGGACTAAAGATTGCAAGTGACTGAACCTAGTCCAAGGTGGCTTAAATGGAAAGGAAAACTTACTTGTGTAACTGAAAATTCTGATAAGCCATGGCTTTAGGTAAGGCCAGGTCTGGGGGCTCAGGTTCCATCATGGGACTTGGGCGGTGTGTCTGGCATTTCCCCTCCTCTGCACCCCTCCCATCTCTGGCTTTCTTCCCCTATGTTGGTTTTGTTCTCAGGCTGATTATTTCCACATGGTGACTCATGGCAGCTACAAATTTATGTCGCTGTGTAGTTTTTATGTTTTAGTAGTGTCATGAAAGTCCCAGAATTGACATTTGTCAAATTTACCTGTTTTATGCACCCATCCCCCAATCAATCACTTTGGCCAAGTTGGTAGAATATGCTGATCATCCAGGCTGGGTACATGCCCAACCCTGGGGCTAGGGCTGGGGCTGGGATCTGGGGATAGAGTGGTGGTGGGGCTCCAGTCAAAGGGGAGTAGAAGGGTAGTTCCTTAAGGGGAAGTGGGTATCCACTATGTTGACCAACCTCACAGGGTCAGCATGAAGAGTAAATTGATTAATGCATACAAAGCTCTTTGCAAAGTGTCTGGCTTAATAAATACTCAAGAAGTGGAGGCTATTATTTTTACTAATATTATCAACTCCTATAACAGTTTTATACATTATTCCTCAATTTATCAGTGTATATATTTATATTTTAGCTTCTTTAATCATTGGATGCTTCCTGAAGTAAGAGCCTGAGTCTTACCATGCCTTGCACACAGTAGGTGGTCAGTAAGCATTTTGTTGAATTGTTACCTAAGCACACCTCTTGATGAATTCCTGGTGAAAGAAAGCCTAAAGGAGAATTATAGGCACATGTGCTTTTATAGTTTTTTGGTAGGTGGAAATTCTACATCACATACACGTTGAAAAACATTTTTTTTTTTTGGTCTAACCCATATCTCTAAGCCAGGACCTCACAACTTTATCACCCCTTTTACAATCCACTATTGTATAGAGCTTGGTGTCCCCAGACCTTTGCCATTGAGCCCAGCACAGAAGGCTGCTCAGTGAATGTTTGAATTTGAGTGAATGAATGAATAAGTGAACTATCTAGGACTTTCCACACCTGCAGGAGGTTCTTTTCGGAGAGCTGGCCCCAGTGAGTCATGCTAGCTTGGGACGTGTGTATCTCATTCCATTAGTAATTGACAATGATGATGGAAACCAGCAGATGGGCTTGCTGTTGAGAGGCGAGGAACTGACAGGGAAACTCAGCCTCCTCACAATTAGGGCACAATTCCTGAACCCGTGAAAATCTCTTGAGTCTGAGTCACATCATGGTGAAGAACCCCCTCTTAACCTGAGTTCATATTCCAGTCTTGCCAAATATAAGCTTGGGTCTTGGTGAGAGCATCAGTTTCCCCACCTGTAAAACTGCGGTGACCCTATCTATTCTGTGGGGTTTTGAGGAGGACCGAGTGAGCTCATGGCACAAAGTAGATGTTCATGATCTTTCAGTGGCTCGTGTACTGTTCTGATTTCCTTTCCGAGGGTCACTCATCTTAACTTCTGCCCTGTGAGCGTGAGTGAGTTGTTAGCATACAGCTATAGACATTGCTTTCTGTCTCACGTCTTAGAGGAATGTTGGGGAAATTTGTTCTGTTATCCTTGAGCCTGTCTCGCTCCATTCCTTGCCAGTCTAGAAGGCTATGTGAAGTTCCATATGGTCCATTCTCTGTTGTTTTCCAGTTGCAGCTCCTGGCACAGAAGACCTTCCCTTCATATTTCACATTGTCACTAGACCTCTCCTGAAACTGGCAAGTCTCATCACAGTGTATCTGGGAGGGGGTTTGTGTCCAGCTAGGCCTGAAATCCTAGTTTTGTGCAGGGCCCCCCAGGGAACCCATTATGCCAACTAAGCCCTAATTGGTATCACTTTTAATGTTCAGCTCTGATCCAGTTGCCTCCAGCCCATCTGAAAAAGTAAAAACCTCAGCTTGTCCTGCAGAGTTGTCCCAGGCTGGCTTTGGGGTGGATGGGGTCCTGCACTGCTGTCCTCAAGGAACCTCCCATAGGGTCTAGTAGATGCTTCTTGTTGGTGTTCAGGAGTCCTCATGTTCCAGGTCTGACTTTATGAACGACTAGGAAAATACTGGTAGGATTGGCCAGGCCTTTGTTCCTTCTTGCCACAGATCCGACTCTTCAGTTCCAGGTCATTACAGGCCATCGGAGGACCTGTAATTCGCCACAACTGAAGCATGTTGGCCATGGTTTAGGAAAACCCAAACAATAGCAAATAGTTAATGCAGGGCGTGGTGGTTTTTTTGGTGCAAAAATGTTCTCCAAATGCCAGCTATGTGCCAGGCCTTTGCTAGGTGCTGGGTGAACAAGATAGACGCAATATTTACCCTTCTGGAGTTTACAGTCTGGCGTGGCTGACAGAAAAACAATCACAAAATGATCATTCAGGTGTAGTTGAGCAAAATGCTACAACGTGGAGGTACAGATGCTCTGAGAATATGTAATGGGGAGGTGAACGGGTTAATTAATTTTTTTGGTCAGAAAATGCTTCCCTAGGAAAGGCATTGGACTGAGACGTGCAGGATGACAGGAGTGAGCCAGGTGACGAGAGGAGGTGCTTGTGTCCCAGGCAGCGAGTGGGAAGAGCGAATCCAAAGGTCTTGAAATGGGAAAGACCTTGATGTGTTTCCATCAGATGTGTCTGCCCTAGGATTCGCTTAAGTAGTAAGCTCTCTCCTAGTTTATTTAAAAAGCATGCTTTTCACATTCTCAATTTAACACATATTTTGGGGCAGGGGGATGAGTCATCTGTGACAGTGAGGTACATAGATGGGCTAAGTAGTTGGCGGAAGGATGGTGTATTCTTTTGTGTCTCCTCTTTGTACCTTTCTGTGCTGTCTTTGACAGCCATCACTCTTTCAAAAAATTCTTTCTCCTCTAGTGTCTTCGGCCCGTTAGTTTCTCTTTCTCCCTGTGGTCAAGTGTCCTGGGCTATAGAGCTCCTACGATTCCTGCTGCTGTTTTGAAATAAGGGTGTCATAGAGTTTCTTGGAAGGAGTGATGATTTGTGCAGTTTCTGTTTCAGAAATGAGACTGGTCTATATGGGCTGCCCCTTGTCCTCCTCCCCGGTCCTGTCCCCGCTACCCTTGCTGAGAAGCAACCAGGTGCTAGGCTGTGAGGCTAAACATGAAAACCAAGATTTTCATCCTCCAAGGTCAGAGTTTAGGAGGAGAGACAGACACGCATCCAGCTCCTTCCGCGCCACGTGGGAGTGCCTAATAGTATGTGGCATTTCATAGACCCTGGGTCTGAGCCTCCCAACATCCCTGGGAGGAGGAGCAAGGGTGCATTCACAGACTAGTGACATGAATTTCTGGGAATTCTCCTGAAAGATAATGCTACCGTCCAAATTAACTTGATTGGGTTACTTTTCTTATGATTCTGTGCAAATATGTCCTTCAGGAGACCCTCTGCTTTGATCTTTTAAGACGAACTTTCCTTTGGCACAACAGGGAAGGGAGGAAGGAAGAACATATTATACAACTATTTGTAATAATTTGCAAACTCTTCCTGTGTGATATGCAGCACATCACACTACAGAGGGCACTGTCAACATTGCCCAGTGGAATTACGTGGTTGGTGAGCAGGCATTTATGCAAAGTCGGTCAGCACCTGTGATTGGAGCAGGGCAGCGGAACTCGCCGCAGGTGTTCCAGGCCATCTTTGCACAGATTAAATATGGAGAAAACGTACGCAGAGAGCAGCAGCTTCCACTTTTCTGTTTCAGCTGCACCCTTCCTGGCCCACCATATAGATGGAATCACTCTCATTCAGTTCTAAGAAATGCCAGGCCGAGTTGCAGATGAGCAGTCATGGCCAAGGCAAAAAGGAAGATGCCCAGAGCAAGATGCTAGAGCAGGGGCTCTTAGACTTACGTCTTTATAATCTTGAAAAAATCACTGGCAGGCCTTGTTTAAAATGCAGATCTCAGCCTCTTAGTCCAAAGCACAATCTAATAGGTCAAGGGTGGCACCCAGGAGCCTGTGTTTTAAACAAGCAGCCCGAGTAATTCTGATGCACGTGGTTCTCAAACTTTACTTTCAGAAAAATCCTGAAGAATTATTATTCATCCCAAATAGAAACACCATTAGCTCCAATGAATAATAAAATTTTAGACAAAATGAGCATTTTATTTTGAAGACATAGAGTAAATTATTATGAATGCTGTATTTTCCCCTTATGCCAACAGGGCTACCGTTGGCATCAATAGAAGGAAAGGTCTTGCTTTCCAATGTGTGTATCTGCCTGGGTCTCAGTCACAGCTATTGTCATGAGGTGTTCCTGGAGCGGAATAACATTTGACTCCCGACTGGCTTCTAGGGTTAGGGACGCTTGTGCATGTGAGAACAGTGGAATCAATGTGGGACCTTCTACGTGATGAAGTCCTGGGTGATCATCTCAGCAAGTCTTCCTGTCTCCATAGGGACCTGATCCCAGCCAACGCTGGTCTGACTGTGCATCTTCCTTAGCAGAATTGATATGTTTTGTGCACAGATGAACTGGAAGAAATTGACTCTGACATTGGCTTTAATTTATAGAGAAATGGGTATTGAAGCTGAAGTGGTGCTAAGAGTAGGCAATAGACAAGGAATGGTGGAGGTAATAAGGAGTGTTTGCTGTCAGGAAGTGTGCAATATGCAGAGTTGCAGATACTGGAAGTTGGAAGCACAGAGAAGGTCTGAGGGATATGGGCCAGACAATGCCACTATGTGAAATTCTCTTCTTGGTATATTAAGTCCTTTTGCTTGGTTGGCCAGATAATTTTGGAAAGATCAGAGGACAACAAAAGCAAAGACTTGTCAAAGTTTAGAAAATTTATGAGGATCAACACGGCAGTATTCTTTGTTCTGAAGCCATTCCATTGCCCACTGAACAAATTCTGAAACTTTGCTTTAGTCCACGTTGCTGAATTTCCCCTAATTAATGGTATCTGAGATTGATAAACCTATTCCTAAAAGGGAGAAAATAGTTAAATGTATTGAACAGACTTGTGTGGCTATTTGGGGTGTTTCCATAGCCCCATTGTTAAGGGACAATTGGCTAGTTTCTAGGTCTTTCTGTGCTCATTGGACATGCTGACTCTTGACTTTGGTGGGGTTGGTTGGTTGGTTGGTGTCCAGCACTTTCATCAGGCCGAGGCATCACTTCCCATCTGAGCCAGCTAGGCTTGCTGTGACTCTGGACCTGGTCTGTAACCTTTGATCAGCCACCTTGAATGAGGCCTGTGTCACTTTCAGTGAATGAGAGAATGAAAATGCTATCCATGGTAAAGATAAAACAATGCTGTCTTTACTGGTGTCCAATAAATTGTGTGAATTTTTTTGTGTGACTGAGTTGGTGGTTTAAAAAATTCTTCCCACCTCAGAAAGACCTTTGCATGTGTTTTAAAAAATGTTTTTTGGGGCTAGCCTGGTGGCGCAGTGGTTAAGTTTGCACGTTTCGCTTCGGTGGCCTGGGGTTTGCTGGTTCCGATCCTGGGTGCGGACCTATGCACTGCTTATCAAGCCATGCTGTGGCAGGCAACTCACATATAAAAGAGAGGAAGATGGGCATGGATGTTCGCTCAGGGCCAATCTTCCTCAGCCAAAAAAAAAAGAAGAGGATTGGTGGCAGATGTTAGCTCAGGGCTAATCTTCCTCAAAAGAAAATTTTTCTTTTGTTTCTTTCCATGGTCTTCCTGGACCTAGCTCCTTGCCTCTTTAGTAACCAGATCCTGGCACACAGATTCAGTAGTTCTGTTTGTTTGTTTGTTCATGTATTCATACATTCATACGGCAGATACTTATTGGCTAGGCTACTATATACCAGGCACTCTGCTGGGTACTTAGGATGTAGCAGGGAGCAAAACAAGCCTGATTCCTGTCCTCTGGAGTCCACAGGCTTCTTGTCTGAGATGAACTGATGAAGATGGGGTGCTTGGCAGTCAGGGAATCCTGTTGGGGGTTATCTGCAAAGGAGAAGCCCTGGTCTGCAAAGGAACCAGAACAGTCTGGCAAGGTGGACATCCAGAGGTGTTGTGACCTGGGCTGTGTCTCTGTGGGAAAGTAGTGTAAGCATTCATCTCTGAATCTGTCTGGTGGTCAAGTAACTTTAGCTCACCTCCACTCTTACTGACATGCCTGGGTGGCCTCTGCTATTTTGCCCGAGTTTAGAGACTCCGACACTATCAACAGAAGGGTACCGGTCCGTGCAATGGAGGTGGAGCATTTAGAAGAGACAGAACATGATGTGTATGAATGCTGAAGTGTGGTGACTTTAGCCTTGTCAGGGCTCCAAGTCAAGGCCTGTGAGAGTGGGGAGATAATCATGGAAAAGATTCCTTGTCGTCAGCAGCCCTGGGTGGGTTGGGAGTATGTTTTGTACTAATCATAAACATACTACGATGAGCTTTCACAAAGTGAACACACCCATACAACCAGCACCCAGATCAGGAGACAGAGTATTATCATCACTGAGAAGTCCATCTTGTGTCCCTTGCGGTCACTACCTGTCCCCCTCCCAGGTAAGAACCCTCCTGACTTCTAATGCTATATATTAGTTTTGCCTGTTTTTGTACTTTTATAATGGAATCATAAGGATGTATTTTTTGTGTCTGTCTTCTTTTCCTCAACATTAAATTTGTGATACATTGTTGTGTGTGGCTGTAATTTGTTCCTTCTCATTGCTGTGTGAGTATTCCATAATTTATTTACCTGTTGTATTGTTGAGGGACATTTGGTAGTTTCCAGGTTTTGGCTATTACATAATAGCACTTTCTTGGGTGTGTCTTTTGGTGAACCTATGTATGCCTCTTTTTGGGTACATATCTAGGTGTGGAATCCATTGATCATTAGGTAGATGAATGCTCGGCTTTCAGAGATGCAGTTAAATAGTTTCCCAGAGTGATTGTGCCAGTTGTTCTCTCAACACTAGCATCTGAAAGTTCACAGGGAGCAACATTTTTGTTTTATTGATTGTAGGATTTTAAAAAATTTCTCAATCTAACTCATAATCCAATTTAACCAAAACATTTTGAGCACCTGTTACATACCAGACACTTGCCTCCCCTTATGGAGCCTACGTTCTAGTGGAGGGACAGAAACAGTACACAGATTACGATACAACAGTTGGTTGTAAGTTCTATGGACAAAAATAAAGGAGAGTAACTTCATTGGGAAAAGATAGTCTCTTCAATAAATGGAGTTGGGAAAACTGGGTAATCACATGCAAAAGCTTGAAATTGGGTCCCTATCTTACACCACACACAAAAATGAACTTGAAATGGCTTAAGGACTTAAATGTAAGATCTGAAACTGTAAAACTCCTAGAAGGAAACATAGGAAAGAAGCTCCTTGACTTTGGTCTTGGCAGTGATCTTTTGGATATGACACCAAAAGCACAAACAACAAAAGCAAAAATAAACAAGTGGGACTGCATCAAACTGAAAAGCTTCTGCATAACAAAACAAACAATCACAAAATGAAGAGGCAACTTATGCTATGGGAGAAAATATTGGCAAACCATCTATCTGCTAAGGGGTTAAGATCCAAATTATATACAGAACTCATGCAACTCAATAGCAAAAAAACAATCCAATTAAAAAATGAGCAAAGGGCCTGAATAGACATTTTTCCAAAGAAGATATACAAATGGCCAACAGGTATGTGAAAAGATGCGCACATCACTAATCATCAGGGAAATGCAAATCAAAACCACAGTGAGATATCACCTCACACCTGTTGGAATGGCTGTCATCAAAAAGACAGAAATAATAAGTGTTGGCAAGGATGTGGAGAAAAGGGAACCCTTGTACACTGTTGGTAGGAATATAAATTGGTGCAGCCACTATGGAAAACAGTATGGAGATTCCTCAAAAAATTAAAAATCAAACTATCATATGATCCAGCTATCCTACTTCTGAGTATATATCTGAAGGAAATGGAATTACTGTCTTGAAGAGATATCTGTAGCCTTGTGTTCATTGCAGCATCATTCATGATAATCAAGACATGGAAACAACCTAAGTGCCCATAGATGAATGAATGGATAAAGAAAGTGTGGTATATATACACAGTGGAATATTATTCAACCAAAAAAAAAGAAATCTTGCCATTTGTGACAATATGGATGAGCCTTGAGGGCATTATACTAAGTGAAATAAGTCAGGCAGAGAAATACAGCTACTGTATGATCTCATTTATGTGGAATCTAAAAAAGCCAAACTCATAGTAAGACGAAGTAGATTGATGTTTTCCAGGAGGTGGGAGGAATGAAGAGATGTTGGACGAGGGGTAGAAACTTCCATTTATAAGACAAACAGTTTCTGGGGCTCTAATGTACAGCATGGTGACTGTAATTAACAATACTGTACATGTTGTGCACTTGAAAGTTGTTAAGAGAGTAGATCTTAAATGTTCTCACCATAACAACAACAGCAACATCAAAATGGTAATTATGTGAAGTGATCGATGTGTTAACTAATCTCAGTGTGGTAATCATTTTGTAATACAGTCATGTGTCATTTAATGATGGGGATATTTCTAAGAAATGTGACATTTAGGTGATTTGGTCGTTGTGCAACATTGTAGAGTGTTCTTACACAAACCTAGATGGCATAGCCTAGTACACACACTTAGGCTATATGGTACCAACCTTACGGACCACCATCATATATGCGGTCCATCATTGATCAAAATGTGCATGTTACATGGCGCATGACTATATGTAGATGTATCAAATCATCACATTGTGCACCTTACACTTACATGATGTTATATGTTAATTATATATCCACAAAGCTGTAAAAAATAGAATAAAGGGACTATGGAGGGGATGTATTCTCTAGCTGTGGTTTTATTGTTATACTTTTGCTTTAAATTGTTCTTTTCCCGATTTATAGAAATAGATGATTCAAAAAGAGAATTTATAAGACGCAGAAAAAGAGAAATCACTTTCCTTTCATATGCAGTCACTGTTAACACCTTTTTTGGGTCTATTTGCTTCCAGAAGACTTTTTAATGCCAAAGTTTTTATTTTCATGGTTGATATCATGCTGTTTATATGATGTGGTGTTCTCTCTCTTTTCATTTAATGACATGGCATAAACAGTATAGTATGATGCTATTCTTTGTAAATGACATTTTAATGGTGTATATTAGTCTAGTGAATGTATATATTATAATATACCAAACTAAAATATCTGGCAGTAGACAATTGGTTGTTTCTACTTTTCCTTTTTCTAAATAATTGCATGATAAATATTTTGACCATGTGAGCCTTTTCATGGTTAGAATTATTTTGTGCAGTATGTTTCCAGAGGTAGAAGTACTTGGCATACTGGCATGTGCATTGGTATATCCATTGATGAGTGTTACTACATTGTGCTGACTGCACCCCCAGCATTGTAGAATGTAGGTTTTACTGTACCCTTGCCAGCATTGGCTATTAGTGACTTTTTTGGTAAAGAAGAGGAATGTGGTAGAACATGGCATGCCAAGATATGTGCAAGGACTGAATCAACACAGGTAAGACAATGTGTACAAGAGTCCTGACTGGGAAGAATGATCCCTCTGAACTTTGTCAGGGAAACAGGTGTGAGAGACCAGCAGCTCACTGAGAGTTGGGGAGCAGAAGCCATTGCCCTTCCTCATGTTAGTTCCTGGCCTTGTGAATGCTTTGCAAAGCCTATTCTCTGAAGAGCCCTTTGAACTCATTGTGGAGATATTAATGAATCCCAGCCTCGTTCATAATTAGGAGCAGGAGCAGATGCTCCATGCCAGATTTCAAGTCAAATTGCTGCTGACAGATCCTCTGCTACGTACAACTTATAGATACTTTAATGCCCCTGTGGTGGAGGAGGGGGAGAGGAGATCATTAAAAACAAAGTCCATCCCCGCCATGGCGATAAAGTGGTTTCTCCTGTTGAATGCAGACAAGGCCTGGACCCACATCTCAGCCTTCATTTCTGTTCAAGACATCTACCTGATTTCCATTAGCCAATATTTCCTCCCACCGCTCTCACAGCAGGCCTGTCTGGTGCACTCTCCTCAGAGTAGGCGAGGAGAAGGGTTTCCCCTGGCTGCTGTCTCAGCATCATGAAGAAGATGGAAAACACAACAGTTCTCTGGGTCCGTCAGCTCTTTGGGAGCTCTCTGCAGGCCTAGAGTAGTGATTCCCATCTAGGGAAGATGTTGCCCATGGGGGACATGTGGTATTTGGCAATGTCTAGAGATGTTTTTGGTTGCTGCAACTCGGGCAGCAGGAGGTGGTGAGGTGGGTGGGGTTCTACTGTCATCTAGTGAGTAGAAGCCAGGGATGCTGCTGCACATCCTACCACCCACAGGACACCCTCCTCCATCCCAATGTCAATAGTGTCAATATTGAGAAATACTGGCCTAGAGATACGTTTTTTTCTTTTATGATTATTTTTTGATGGAAGGGGTAGTCTAGGCGGATGAAGTTGAGAGAGGAGGGCATATGATGAGCCATTGTTTCCATCATTCATTTAAGAAATAAACTTGCCAGGTACTGTCCTGGGCTCTGGGACATAGCCGTTAACAAAACAGACAGAAGTCTCTACCCTCATGGAGCTTACATTCTAGGCTATCCTCTTGTTCCAGATATTTCTTTTCTAGAGCCAAGAGAAGGGAAGATCAATCAAGTAAATACATTATTTTTTATATCCTTGAAATCTGATGCATTATTGCAGCCAATCAGGTATAATAAAGACCCTATGATTTTTATTATTTTTGCCAAGATAAACAGCCACAGGGAGTTTTGGGTGAGATGTTATGTATGTACCTGAGAGTCACAGTAAATTGGTTGTACTGTGGATCAGACAGGCTGTTTGATTTTGTTTCCTGAGAAGTGGGGAAATGCAGCAGAGAAGTATTTCTGTTCCACTAAAGGACTGACAGGCTCCAGATGGATGGGCTGGCTACTCTCCCTTGAATCTTGTTTCACCGCACATCTCAGGTAGCAGCCGTTACTTCCAACTAGATGATCCTTGTTCACAACTCACTCCTTTCTCATATGCTGTGCAGCAAATTTTAACAACCCCCTCCTCTGACTTCTGTAGCAGCAACAGCCAGCACCACACAGCTCCATATTGGAGAATGTATTCCTCACACTGGGTTCTGGTTTTGTCAGTTGGAGGCGCACCTGGATTGTAAGCTCCTGTGTGTCGGGACCTTGGCTCATGCATTCTGGCCTCTCAGAGGCTGCCAGATGTTCAGTGCATGTTTGAGGATGTACTGGGAAACTTTTTCTTTTTCCCTGTGCAATTGTAGCACTCTTCCTTGGGAAGGGAAAGAGGACTCAGACCATAAGAAAGTGATTGAGCCCTTTCAACCTCCCAGAGGAGATCTGATCAAGCACTTATTTCTGGTTTATGCAGTTGGTGAGTCCACACTGAGTCTGTATGGTAGTGGAGATGGGGAAAGTAGTGTCTCTTGTCTATTTGGATGTTTCTATGGCTTCTGTTCATGGATGTGAAGCCTTAGTCTGGGATTATGGGATGTACCATGCGCTCCACCCCATGGCTGGCAGAGAGAGTTCCCTTGGGCGTTTTCATTGTGTCTCCTTTCCCGCTTAAAGACCATCCTTCTTTTTCTCTATTCTGCATCGCTCCTCAAGCCCCGTCAATTACTGTCCCTAACGTCCAGCATGGGTTGCTCTCTCTGCCCTGGTCTCACCCCTGGGGAAGGTTGGATGTCTTAGGCATGGGTAGGAGTGTGGAGAAAGGATCTTGTTTTTGGTCTGGTCTGAAAGACCCCTCTTTCCACTTTGAAGATGAACTTTGCGCCAACATAACTCCTGTGTGATGCTAAGCTACAAGTGTATATTTCTCCTGTCTAACCTTGAGTTAATGTCAAAAGGCCCGTGGAGTCCTTGGCATACTTTAGGGAGCATGGAGGAAAGAGAAGAAAACCTGTATTGCTGCACCTCTGCTCCCCTTTCCACAACTCTGGAGGATCCTTCCTTTGTGGCATTTCTATGGACCCGTAGCTGACTGTGCCACTCTGTACTAGTTGTTTAACGTGGGACCTTGACATCTAAACTAATCATCTGCAGTAACTTTTCAGGTACTTTTCTTCAGTCATAGTTTTTAAATCTCACACTCTCTTCTCCACGCTCCTCCCACCATACAGAGTTAGTATTTATGTGAGATGTTTTCGTAGTACATAAAACTGACCTGCACAGTAGCTGAGCCTCTGCAGAGGTAACAGAGGTGTTGATGCATAACTAGGAAACTCAGTTTGTGTTATATGCACAACGGGAGCAGGTAAGAATCACTTTCCTCCCATTATTTTGGTCAAGTAAATTTTTGAGTTTGAGAGAGTCTAGATCATCTTAATTATTGAATACTTGTGTGCTAGGCATGGTGCCAGGCTCAGGAATGTGAAAATTCAAGACTAAATCTTGGCCTGAGGAACGGATGCTCTACTTGGATAAGAAGGTAAATAGACAACCGTAACACAGATGATGTGAGTTAGTGCAGCGAAGCATAGGATGCTGTGAGAATCCCAGCAAGGATCATCTGATCCCAATGGAGAGGTCAGGGAGGCTTGTAGGGAGAGGGACGCCTGCTCTGAATTGTTCTGTGCCTTTTGGGAATGATCGGATAAAGAGGGCAAGAGGAAGGATGTTGTGAGCAGAGAAGTTTCTGCAGAAGAGTCTGCCGGTCAGATAAATCCCAGGATCCCACACAGTCAAGGCTTTGTTTAAAGTCCCATTCACAGATGCACAGTCCAGTAGCCAAAGGGTTTTGAAAGGATTTCCAGTTTCTCCTTCTACCTTCCAAAGCGTGTCAGAGGAGACTCAGTTCATAATGCACAACGACAGTTCTCAGAAGCTCTGTTCTCCTCCTCCTCCTTTTGGTCTCTGTGTTACTCTGGAGTCTTTCATATGATAACCCCATAAAACTTTCTCCTCTTTCTTCCCCTCTTCCCAGCAATAGTTATGTGGTTTGACTTAGTCTCTCTTGGCTAGAAGCTCGCACTTTCATCTGGCTTCTTAGCTGCTTTCCTATCCTCTTGTTGGCTGAAAAAAGACAGAATTGTTCTTTAGGGGGCAGGGGTAAGTAATGTGGAGTGGAAAGTTGGGTACATTTACATGTTACTGAATCTCCTCCCTGCCATGCCATGGTCCACACTCTGGCTATTCAGTGTACACCCATCGCAGTAGCGATATTTGAGCTCTAATCCCCTTCTCTCGGACACATTATTTTCAGATATCCTAATTTTCTCTCTCTCCTTGTGGGATGTACCCTCTTTGTGCAGAGAAAAACAACTATATCTCTAAAAGAAGCAGGAAGGCCACATAATAAGATTCTATATTGCAGTTGGTAGGGCTGATTAGAACATATTTTCTTGGGGCAATAGTCATTGTCTTTTGAGAATCATTTCAGTAATACATGTGTGTGTGTGTTTTAAGGAGAGCAAATGTGAGCAGCTGCAGCTTTCTGAGACCAGTCATAAACACATGTCCGTGTTTACCAAACACGTATGGGCAACCAGCTTATTGAGGAATTTCAATTTGGGAAATAAACATGAAACATTTTTGTTTATTTTTAATTGCTGCTTTCCCTTAATAGCATCTTGGGCAGATTCCATAGTTTTCCATCATTTTTAGCTTTAAAACCAAGTCCAGTTGAGTTTAAAACTTCCACCTCATATTGGATTTGGAAAATGTCTTCCTCTTCACCTGCATAGTCTGGACTTGTGGCTTGAGGAGCTGGTGTGGTGCTGAATCTATGATGAATATTTAACTCTCTTCTTCCCAGGAATGGCGTCAAGGTGGGCTCTCTGGAGGGCCAGGTCGGGGACCTGCCTATTACCTAATCCTCTGATGTGGTAGTTTGATTCCAGATCAGCCTCTTCCTTCCTATCCCCTTTTATCAGTCAGGATGGACTAGGTTATGCTGTGGTAACAAATAACTCCAAAAATCATATTTTTGACTTAAAATAATAAAGGCTTATTTCTCTCTCATCCCACACATCTCTGATGGCGAGGTAGGGCCTCTGCTCTGTGTTGTCTCCTGGACCACAGGCTGATGAAGACCCCATCTCCATGCTTTCACAGTCACTATGGCAGGAGGAAGAGGGTGCTGCAGAGCTCTGCATTAGCAACTCACTGCCTCTTCTTAGATGAGACACCAGTTTTTTGAGCAAAGCAAGCCGCATGGCCAGACTCCACATCAGTGAGGCAGTTAAGAGTAATCCTGCCAGGTACCTGGAAGGAGAAGTCACAAGTTTGGCCAGTGGCGTTTATAACATCCCAAGAGCATCCTTTCCTAGACGTCTGTCCCACAGCCTTATTCTAATAAGGTCCTCCCATTTGGTAAGTGGTACCCGTGGAGGGATGCACACAAGATGGCTCTAGCTGAGCTGCCTTCTATGGTCTTTTGTTCCCTAAACTCTCATCTCCTTGCTCTACTAACCAGTGGGGCCCGATGCTTCCCCAGTGCGTGCTGCCCCTTCTCTCGGTTTGTCCAGTCCTCTTGAATGCTCTTTTCTCTGTTCAGTTACTCATAGGACAGATTAACAAGCCCACTTGCTGGAGAAGATTTCCAATTGAGGAAACAAATATTCCCCTCTTACAGGTGCTCCTGGTTTTTAAGCTGTTCTATAATACCCCCTTAATTTGCACGTGAGAGGGAGAATATGCCTCACTGGGGGAACCTAGTGAACACTGCATGGTCCAGAAGGCTGCTAACCACTTCTTCCCACTCTAGTCTTTTTCTCATATGGCCTGGGGAGCAGGCGAGGGCCCATGTGAGGTAATGGCAGGATCAGTTCTGCCCACTTTATGAAGCCCTCTAGGCAAGAATCATTCTTTAACATCTAAAAGCCTGACACTGTTTTTTTCCCCGAATATATAGGAATTTGGTGCTAAAATTCGATCTTAGTCAAAGTTTGGGGGCAACATAAATCATAATCAAACAACACACTCCTGATATAGGGGGCCTAACCCCCTGGCAACATAGTTGTTCATTTACAAATAGGAAATCTTACTAGTATATACTAATCTTAAAGTTCTCTAGACTTGCAACCTAGCTTATGTTGGTTAACACTGCAGCCTTTGCTGAATGGAAATTTCTCTTTCTGGTCAAATTAACTAGGGGCTTGAGAGAGAGTTTAATTTTTTTAAATAAGCATTGTATTGGGTCATTTAGTTTATGTTCCATTTAAAGTAAAATCAGTGATTATTTCAAATCTGAATGTCTGATTTATGTGGGACTTGGATGCGATTTTTTTTTTTTTTTAATCTGGTAGCTTCTTCCCTTTTTGGGATACGGATGCCAGTCCTTTCTCCTGGAGACTTTGAGTGTAGCCACATTTGATTGTTTCTTATGCCCCCAGGTTTGGTTGATCTGATCTGTTGGTGGATGACTAGCTCACTAATTTTCATTCTAGCAATAATAGCAGCTAATCTTTACTGAGACTTAGTATGTGCCAGGTGCTGTTCTAAGATAGCCTTGTCACCATTTTGCTCTGTTTATCAGTCGTCCTTCTGTGCATGTGTGTCTCACATACACTAAACTTGTGTCCCAAGCACTCCACACATAGCTCGCTTCATCCTCGTAGGCCTGCTGGAGATCCCTGAGGAGCCTGAGGCTCAGAGCTGTTAGGAGACTTGCCAAATAGAAGAGCTAATGAAAAGAAGGGGAGCTTCAAATCTGGGTTGGACTCCAAACCTGCGTTCTTGAGTGCGCTGTGCTGCTGGCGGAAGTGAACCTCATTCTTTTCACCAGTTTGGCAGCCAGCAAGTTGACGGAAACTGGGACTGTTTCAGCTTCGTTACATGAAGCCGGCGTCCCTCTTTCCAGAGTCACAAGAATATGCTGATGCGTGGGAGCTGCTTCTGTCAGCTTATTACCGCCGTCTTTAGCTTCAGGTGCTGTCTCAGCTGACATGTGGAGCTTAGTGAGGGGCGCTCTGTTGAGATGAGGCGGGATTTTCCCCCTCAAGTGTGATCATTCCCTGGGGAGTGAGTGGGGAAGAGTTGTCACGGTCCAGTGGATGCTGACCTACTCTGGCACAGAGCTGCTCTTAGGGGTTGTCGGCAGGCTGACAGATTTGTTTTGATATTCTAGGCAGCGGGCTGGTCCCCCCTCCCTGCCTGGGCAAATTATACTGAGAAATGTTACAGAAGCTAGAGACATGAGTTGGCTGTCCCCAAACTCTGAGTGGTCTGCCAGTCTCTTCCCAACCTGAAGTTGGTGGGGAAGGTGTCTGGATTGTACCTCTCCAGCAGCTTTCTGCACAGGGCGTTTTCCTGTTCTATTTACAAAAAGAAAATTTACCACTTAAAACAGAAATTATAGTTATAAAATCTCATTTTTTGAGGAAATTTAAAAAACAGAAGGAAGAAAAAAAAGTACTTGCCATACCATCACCTGAAAATAGCTTTATTGCTTTATGCCTTTATGTACCCACATGTACATAGTTTTAACTGAATCATGTAATGCATATGTGCTTTTCATTTTCAAATGCTACATAAACATCTTTTTGTGTCATGGCATACACTTTGGCCATATCTCCCTACTATTTCTTTGGGTCAATATTCCATAATTTATTTAAATAAGCCTGTATTGTTTGTTTGTTTTTTTTTACATTTGAGCTGTTTCTCTATTATAACAGTGTTGTGATGGACATTTTTGGTGATTACAGTAAGCCTCCTTTATCTACTGGGGATATGTTCCAAGACCCGCAGTGGATGCCTGAAATTGCGGATAGTACCAGCCCTATGTATACTGTTTTTTCTATACTTATTTGAGGTGTGACGGCAAAACTAGCATGAATTTCCTTTTCCTTCTTCACAATTTCGTGGATAGAAGATTCATTCTTGCTGTAGATCTTCCTGACCACAGCATACAATCTTTTTCTTTCCTTATTGGATAGAGAGCTTTCACATTTTCACTTAAAGGAAGCGCTTTAGGCTTCTCTGTGGCATACCGGAATTGCCAGCATCACTACTCTTGTGCTTGGGGGCCATTATTAGGTAAAATAAGGGTTACTTGAAAACAAGCACTGCGATACCACGACAGTTGATCTGGCAACCCAGATGGCTACTAAGTGACTAACGTGTGGGTAGTATAAACAGCGTGGATACACCGGACAAAGGGATGATTCCTGTCCAGGGGGGACGGAGCACAACAGCGTACAATTTCATCATGCTACTCAAAATGGTACACAATTTAAAACTTACGAGGCTTATTTCTGGAATTTTCCATTTAATATTTTTGGATCACAGTTGACTGTGGGTTATTGAAACTGTGGAAAGTGAAACTGTGAATATGGGGGGACTGCTATAAATTTTTGTTCAATATTTATAATTATTTCTTTAGGATAAATTTTAGGAAAAGAGTTGCTGAATTGCTGGGAAACAAGAATATGCAAAATGTAGGACTTTTGACGTGTTTTATTGAACTGCACACCTGTTCTCCCCCAGTCAGCCTGAGAAGACCATGTTTTGCCATACCAAGGACATCGTGGATACCACCAGAAAAATAGAAGGGCCTCTCCTTGAAGGTTCCTAAGTTCTCTCTTTGACTTCTTCCTTCCACTTTTCTAGTTCCTTAAGTTTCTTTTCTAAAAAACGATGTTCACCTTTTTTCATTAGATGATACCTGCTCATGGTTCCAAATACTTTAAAAAATACACAATGAATACACTTGCTCCCACCTCTGTCCCTTATGTGCCCTGTTCTGTTTCCTGCTCCTCTTTGCTACCTGCCACAGGTAACCACTGTTATTCATTTCTTATATATCCTTCCAGAAGTTACATGTGCATGTATGAGCAAATAAAACTGTATAGTTTATTCCCCTCCCTTTTTAAATGAAGGTAGGAGTCTGTATATACTGTTCTGTATCTTGCCTTTCTTATGTAAAATATTCTGAAGAGACTTTTAAAAATATTAGAACATTAGAAATATTGAATGTCTTCATTCTTTATTTTTTGACATTTTAGCTGATATATTTTTGAAGAACCCTACATTTTAAATAATAAAATTATTAGAACCAAGAAATTTATCATTAATACAATGATGTTTTCAATCTACATTAAAATGTCTCCTACTTTCTAAAAATATCATGTATAGCTTTTTTTCTTTTTGTTTTAGGATCTAGTCAGATATTGACTATTGAATTTGGTTATCATGGCTCATTTTGTGTAGAAAAGAGAAGAGTACCTCTACTTTTTTTTTGGGTGGGGAAGGGTCTTTCAGGGTATTAACATATTTGAAGAGTTGAGGCCAGTTGTTCTATTGAATGTCCCACACTCTGCATTTGTCTGATTATTTCTTCATGATTAGATTCAGGTTAGACCTTCAGCTGAGAAGACCACGTGGTGGGTGGTGGGTGGTACTTCGCACTGCATCACATGAAGCACCTGGTGCCAGTTTGTCTCGCTGTTGGGCGTGCTTAGTTTAGTCACTTGCTTAAGGTGGTGTCTGCTGATCCCTTGTTACAAAGGTACCCTGTGCCCCTTGTATTCAATAAATAATCTGTGGGATGAAATTTTGAGACCACGTGAATATTCTCTTGTTAAAAACCTTTTACCCAATGGTTTTAGCATCCATTGAGTTCTTGCCTACATCAATTATTACATGGGAATTGCAAAGTGATAATTTTTCCAATTGTATTCTTTTTACATTTTTTTGGCTGGTATTTTTCAGGAAAGAAGAGCTTCATCACTCTCCCACCTTTTTAGTAACACTATGGACACATAGATTTTTTAAAATTCACTGTGTTAGTATTTAATGTGTTGTCATCATTATTCCTCTTGAAGCTCAAATTGTCTGAAGTTTGACGGTGGAGACCTATTCGTAAAAGCTTGCTTTTGTGTCCTTTTGGACACACTTTTGCTAGAATTCTGGCCTAGTGAGATGTTCCAGGCTTGTCTCGTATTTCTCCCTCCCCAGGAATCAGACATTTATTCAGAGTCCTGGTTCCTTCTAATGAGAACTGGTATTTAGAAACCAAGATCTGGGTGCTGGGCATGCTTGTCACTACTGGGACTTGTCATTACTTTTAGACTCTGATACTTCCACTGTAAATCTTATCAACACACTGCTAGAGGCCATAAATCTCTATTTCCCCCACAGTGAGAACCCCAATTCCTAATAATGTCAATACAGTTACTCATTTATTTTATCCTCCTGTATTCACGAAAGAGTCTAAGAATTATAGCTCTAGAACTGCTATGCACAACAAATCAGCTAAGTGAAGTTGAAGACTTGTTTGTGGTTCTTTTTGTCTTTAGACTATGTCCCACTAAGAGTTTCTAGTCAGAGTAGTATGTTCAAAATTACTTGAACAAATTTTTACTTTCTAAGTGACTTTGCTGCTGTTTTAATATGCATTTAAGTTTGTTTAGTACTGTTTGTAATCTACTTTAGAGTTTTCTTTTTATTTTAAAATTTACTTATTGAAAACGTAAAATATTTACATGTTCAAAATCAAAACTAGGTAAAAAGGTCTACTTAGAAATCTTACCCCTATTGCTACGCTTTCCTCCCTGTTACACTACCTCCTAGAGGAAACCATTTTCATTAGCTTCTAGTTTGTTATTTGTTTCTTTATATAAAAATAGGTACACAAACGTGTATGTTTTTATTTCTTTTTGATTGTGTGTGTATATGTCACATGCACTTTTGCACTTTGCTTTTTTCTACTTAATATATCCTGAAAAGAGTGTAGAGCCGTTCATCAGGATTTTTCTCGTTCCTTAATAAGGCTGCAGAGTTTTTGTCCACTGTGTGGATTTATAGTAGTTTATTCAGCTAATCTCCTGTGGATAGGCATTTAGGTTGTTTCAGCATTTTTTGGCATATTCATAAAGGCAAGTAAATAACTTTGTGCATCTGTTGTTTCATATTTGTAGAGTTATATATATATTTTTTTTGGTGAGGAAGATTGGCCCTGAGCTAACATCTGTGCCAGTCTTCCTCTATTTTATATGTGGGACACTGCCACAGCGTGGCTTGACAAGCAGTATTTAGGTCCATCCCTGGGATGAAACTCATGAACCCCAGGCCACTGAAGCAGCGTGCACGAACTTAACCTCTGTGCCACCAGGTTGGCCCCTGTAGAGTTATATTTTTAAGGTTAGTTCCCAGGGTCAGTAAAAACATATGTAGTTTTGTTAGATATTGTTGCATCTCCTCCATGGGTTGAGCCATTTTGCACTCCACCCAGTGACATGTGACGGGGCTGGTTTCCCCACAGCCTTGCTGACAGAATGAGATGAAGCTTTTGAATTTGCGAATATGATAGGCAAGAAATGGTGTCACAGTGTAGTTTTAACTTGTATTTCTCTTATAACAAGTGAAGTTGAGCATCTTTTCATCTATTTTGTGTGTCTTTTTCTGTGAACTATTTATGAATTTTGCTCATTTTTCTCTTAGGTCCTCAAATTTTTTAAGTTGTATTTCATTGTCTGAATGTACTTTATTTACCTCGTCTCGTATTGGTGGAAATTGGAGTTGTTTCCTATGTTTTACTCTAAAAACAATGCTGCAGTGATCTCATGGAAGCCTCATTTTGCTCATGTACAGCTGTATATGTAGGTTAAATTTCAGAAGTGGATTTGCTTCGTCAAAGGACATATGCGTTAGGAACGTTAATGGATATTGCCAAATTATGCTCCCGTCCCATGGCTTGCCCCACGTAACACTCCCACCAGCAATGTGAGTGCGTGCCTGTTTTCTCTCAGCTAGTGAGCAGATTGGATTAATGCCTTTTGGGTTATTAATGCCTTTTGTCCTAATAGTCGAAATGTGAATTTTCAATGAAGAGTTAATTTGCACTGAGCATTTTTCATATACTTGAGATAATTGTATTTCTTCTCCTTCATTATTGTCTCCTACAGTCTTTCAAGGTCTGGGCCCCTTTTTGTTGGGCCAATCTATCTCCCTTCTTCCTGGACAAGGTGGTGATGGGGCTGTCAAAAGGGAAGATAGTGACAGCAATATCTCGGGTGTGACCAGGAACTCTGCCTCTGGAGAATTGCCGCCCCAGACCAAACCATTCCTGGAGTGTCCCCACCCTAAGGTCCACTCTGAGCGTGCACATGGTCTGCTGGCAGCACTTGAGCCAGGTCCCCTGATTGGTGTGATTGGTATATTCTCCCATGAATTCGTGGCAGGGAGCCTTGGAGAGCTGCTCTCCAGGTGAGTTCCGTAGTGGAGAGGGAGGCTGACTCCAGGACCACAGCTTGAGGGGTGCTTCCATCACTCTTCTCTCTGCTCACCCTGTCGGCTGCTTGCTTGCCCTCTCATGCCCCATCTACCTGGGCTAAATCACTCCGCCCTGTTATTTTTCTATGCCCTCAAGCCCTGTGGATGTGTGCTTACCTCTGTGCTGCCTCTGGTGAGCCTTTTACCAAACTGATGTCCAAGCACTGCAGAGAGCGTGGCTCTTAGGCAGCGTGAGCCAGCAGACTGGATTCGGAGATGGCTGACCCCTTGTCAGTGCCTCCTGTGGTCTTGGGTGCACCACGTTTAACAGCCGCCCCTTCAGAAGCCTTTTCTAGATGTACCTGTGGCCTCTTCTACCTCCATTTGGGTTTGGCCTTCTTACTGATGGCACCATCACAGCAGGCGACAGCCTTGCCTCCCAAACCGTGCCTGTAGATGGGATGAACAGCACAGCTCTTATCTCAGGAGGGCCAGTGCCAGGCTGGCTGACCAGTCTTGGCTAGTCTCTTTTCATCACAATACCTTGCCTTTTTCTTTAAATTTTTCTTGGTCAATCAGCAAAAATTTGAAAGGCTATGTTCTCAGTGCCACAGGGAGATACAAAATCTCTGCCCTTGTGGAACATGTTATTGAGCTGAGGATGTGCCCACAAATCCTTCCACCAAGAAATGGTCAAAGAGGGCAGTAGTCATAAAAGGAACCACAGGAAGTGTCATAAGGCGGTGCTCGGGGTAAGTGCCAAGAAGGTCTCGCAGGCCATCTGTGCTCTGACTGGAGCAGGAAAAGGTCCCTGTGGTCGAGACTCTTCCTGAAGGAGGTGGGACTTTCAAGGGAGGGGGACAACTTGCAGCGGAGCAGTATGCGGGAGATGGAATGTTCTAGGTCCTGAAAGCTTTTCACAGCCAGCCTCTGGGTTCCAGACCGGAGAATCAAGGTTGTGCTGCTCCGAAAGCCTGCTCAGCAGCACAGTTGGTCGTGGAGCATGATCAGGTGGTGTCCAGTGCTGCCACCATGACACAGCTCCTTGGGCCTGGAAGCCACTATGTCACAGCTCCTTGTGCCAAGGGTGGCTGGTGGAGGGAAGGCATTTTCTATGCAGCAGTTCATCTTCAGCAGCAGCCTGTCACAGTGACTCAGGCCTGTGATAAGACCATCCTGAGCTATGGAGGGTGTTTACTTAAGGAGAAAGGGGAGTGTACAGCATGGTCTTTCCAAAGTACATGGCTCAGAACCTTAATCCCGTGAGAAAAATGATTCCCTGGAGAAGTGTGTCTTTCCTTTAGATGCTCACAATACCCACTAGTTTTTTGATGGCTCTGAGAAATCCTGTAGTAAAGAAACCAACTTAATTCTTCAACCCATTGTTTCCCAAAGTTGCTGACCATGAGACCTCCCACCTTTTTTTTTGAGTAATTAACATCCAGCAGAACCAGTGTTGGTGTTTTTTATTTTCCTGAAAAACTTGGGAAATGGTAGGATAGTATGTTTCTGGAAGATTTCCATCTTAAAAGCACTGAACTATTGGGGCTGGCCCAGTGGTGTAGTGGTTTAAGTTCGTGTGCTCCCTTTCGGTGGCCTGGGGTTTGCAGGTTTGGATCCCAGGCACGGACCTATGCACCGCTCCTCCAGCCATGCTGTGGGGGTGTCCCGTACACAAAGTAGAGGAAGATTGGCCTGGATGTTAGCTCAGGGCCAGTGTTCCTCACACACACACACACACAAAGCACTTAACTATTAAAAGCTCTTATTCTTAAAGCTTTAACTCGCAACTCTGAGGACTAAGTAACAAAGAGTCATTCCTGGCAGGTTCTGGAAAGCCGAGGTTTGACTATGTTTATTTTTCATCTTGAATGGAAATCTTAAGTTCCTTGAGGGCAGCAATTGAGCCTTAACCTCCTTTGTGTCAACCCCGCAGCCTGCTTAGCACTGACGGTGTAGTAGCTGCTCAATAATTACTTGCTAATTGCTTGATTGAAGATGTTTGCTAAAGGCCAAAGAGTTAATTAGTTGAGGCTGGGAGCCAGTTCTTTCAACTTAGCCAGAGGCTGGTTTTGCCAGCCAACAAACTAAATTCAGGGCCCTCCAGTCTCCTGCTGTTTCCGAAAGCTGCTTTAAAAGCTTACCGAACTCTTTCATCAAGTAGCTTTCTCCTGGTCCATCATTCTTGACACCTTTGCTCCACATTATCATGGATGAAGCTGTGATGATGTGGGTCACTGGACAACATGCTGGAGCTGTTTTTTGTGGGCAGCCCTTCTCTCTCAGTTTTATCCCACTACATCTTGCCCCAGGAAAGCCTGCAGCTTTGATCACCTCTGCTTTATTCTGCCTGTGGGTTTCACCTTGGGAATTCCATCCTGGTGGTTAGGTCTGAGGGAAGTGGGGCAGGGAGCATGCTGTTCCTGGAGCTGGCTTACAGTTGACACTCAGTTTTTGAATGTGATAAATGTGTGTTGCATTATTCTGAATTGCAAACCTGATAATTGCATACATTATTCTCTATGGATTGACTCCTGACAGGGTACTAGGGGTTTTCACAGAGTCAAGAGGAAAATGGCCCTTTGTCAATAGGATTACAATGTAGGCCATTTATCATAAGTATCTCAGCCCAGGTTAACGTGGATATAATGAGGATCTACTAATTTCTTTTCCAGTACAAATGTGTCAGATTTCAGAGGTATTGAAATGTGTCTTTTTGCGGCTGTTTGACACTTGAACCTGCAATTTGCTGGTGAGCAAGACCCGGCATTGAGCAGAATGTGAATGCCTTGGAGGAAAGTTCTTTTAAACTCCCACTGGGCTGCATCTGTTTCTGGGTCTGTTCTCTAACCTTGGGAATCAAAAGAAAAGCATCTTCGTTTTGAGTGTTTCCGTCTACCTCTGCCGTGGATCAGCATTCCTGTGTTCTCTTAGCTCCGGGAGTCATTTAGCAGCATTATTTATGGAAAAACCGAATTTAATGAAATGGACTGAGAAGGAATCTTCATTGTTCTAAGTGAGTGCTTTTTGGTTAGTAATAATTCCTCAAAATGAGATCTGATTTTGATTAGGGGTAGTGTGTCCTGTTATGGAAGCCTGTCTTCATGGACGGATTGTTAAAATAACCCAAAGCCCCCAAGACACTGGAGGTTTGAAGGTCTGGAAGACTGAGACCAAAGTGGCTTTTATTAAGTGTTTATCTGGCTAGTTTGTAGATCTAACCCAAACCATGGATGGCGAATATATCTGAGTTGCGTGTTGTGAATTTAGCTTAGTTGAGAACAGGGGCCAATTGGAGACTTTCCTGTTGAATGCTGCTTGGACATGGGCCTGCCTCCACCCCTCCGTTTATTGAGCCTGCCACGTGCAGGGTGTGTCCCACCTCACAGCCTTCGTGTACTCTGTTCTCTTTCCCGGCTCTTGGCCTGGCTAACTCCCTCTCGTCCTTTTGGTCTCAGCCTGGCTCTCTTCCTCAGGGAAGCCTTACAGGAATCCCAAGAGGATCACATTCTTCCTCTGGTTTGACATGATGTCCTTTTTCTTCATGGCACTTGTCATAACTTGAATTTAATAATGATTTGTCTTCTTTAATGTCTGTTTCCCTTGCTAGATTATCAGTTTCATAGAGAGGAGGCATATCTCTATTCTTTAATATACTCTCAGGGCATTAGTGCGGTGTTTGGCCAAGAGTAGGTACTCAAATATATGTTGAAAGAAGGAAAGGAAGAGTTGGAAGCTCATTGTGAAGATTCGGCTTCTCAGGTTGTAATAGGTGGAGCTCTAAGGTGGTCCTCAATAATCCCCACCTCCTGGTATTTATGCCCCTGTGTAATCCCCTTCCCTTGAGTGTGGGCTGGACCTAGTGACTCATTTCTAACAAATGAATATGACAAAAGTATAGAATGTCACTTCTGCAATTAGGTCCAAGAGACCTAATTACCAAGTGAATGTAGCTTCCATGTTGTGTGCCCTCTCTTGCTCTTTCTGCTTGTGCTGATGGAAGCTGGCTGCCATGTTGTAAGCTGGCCAGGGAGAGGCCCAGGCCATGTAGCAAGGAACTGAGGGAGGCTTCTGATTGCCAGCCAGTGAGGAACTAAGGCCCTCAGCCCAATAGCCCGCGAGGAACTGAATCCTGCCAACAACCACGTGAGTGAACTTTGAAGCGGATCCTTCCTCGTTTGAGCCTTCAGATGAGATGCTGGCTGATAACTTGATTGCAGCCTGTGGGAAACCTTGAGGCAGAGGCACTGAGCTAACTGTGCTTAGATTTCTGACCCATGGAAACTGCGAGATAATAAATGCTTGTTGTTTTAAGCCACTAAGTTTTGGGGTAATTTGTTATGCAGTCATAGATGACTAATGCACAGATTTTTCTTTTAGGTTATTAGATAATATTAGTGATGATAATGAGAACTTAATATATGCCAAGTCTTGTGCTAAACACTTAATATGAGCACTCTTAGCTATTCCTCACATTAACTTTGTGATGTAGGTTCTATTATTATTTCCAATTTACAGATGAGAAAAAAAGAGGTAAGGAGAGGTTGGGTAGCTTATCCATCGTCTTGGCAGAGCACTGGTGGTGTGATCCTGGAGCCTGTGCTAAGGGTAGAGTATTACCTGGAATGACTTTGGGTTCCTGACTCTATGGGCTTCCAGGGTTCAGTGTAATGGGGCGTGCGAATGTTTGCTATGAGGATTTGGGCAGTGGCTCAGCTTGGACCCTGTATCTTTAAGGACCTGGAACAAGCCCCTCTAGGGCTTTTTCCTGCTGTTGCCTCATTTAGCCATGCCCTCATAATGCCTGTGAATCAACATGCCTAGTGTGGAAGCCCACTCCTCTTGTGTCCAGGAATAAAATCCAATCAGGAACATAAAAGATGGTGACTTTTGGAATAAAATGAGCAGCATCCACACTGATTACAGCTTGTTTTTCAACTCCTGTAAGATGAAATTAAATTGAGTAATTGTTTGCACATATAACCACGTGACTCTGATCTGTCTGCGGCAGATTGTGGCATTGTGAATATTTAAACTAGTAATAAAGCCTTTTAAGCTTATGTTTCATTTTCTCTCATTTATCTATAGACCTAAAAATGCAGCAGAACAGAATGAAGGATGCTTTTGGGAAAAGGCTAATGTTGTGTAAGATCACTATGGATTTGGGATGG